>NC_134358.1:104673128-104880628 GCF_048569485.1 Anomaloglossus baeobatrachus | reverse complement strand
ATAATTATAAATCAGAAATACTCACCTATGGAATCCCCTTCTATTCCAGCTCTGATAGACCAGTCAATGGCCTCAGTGGTCTTGTGCTGTACGTGAAGGCATCACTGCTGAGGCCAATGATTGCTACATGTGTCACATGAGTATGGACAGCAAGTCATCACTAGAGATGAGCAGACCTTTAGAAGTTAGGGTTCGGAGAGTGCAGTCGAACTTTAGATAAAGTTCGGTTTGTGACCCTCACTCAACCTGAACCTCAATAGAAGTCACTAATTAGGCCGTTCGTGTCTCCAGCCATATGCAGCCCGAATTAGGCAGAACACTTCCCAGGGGACGGTGGGCGGTGGTTCTCAATTGTATATTTTTTTGTTTAGTACACATTACACCTGATAATGGTGTTGTTACCCCCAGTGTGCGCCGCTCAAACACTGCAAGCGACTCTCACTGGGCTGAGCATCAGTCATACACAAGCACAGCTTGAGTGGTTTGCACTCGTAACTCGCTCAAACTTTGAACCCAAACTGGGTTTTTTTAGTCTGTGTTCGAACCCGAGCTTTGAACATCAAACTTCAGGTTTGCTCATCTCTAGTCATCACTGCTGTAAAAGAAAACATAGACAGCCCTAGAATGCAACAAGGATGGTGTCCGTGTGCTGTCTGAGTTTTTAGTTATGTCTCAGATCAAAAACGGACATGTCTGTTTTTTTGTTTTGCTGGTTACTTGATCCATAGACAGGGACAGCTGACCAGCCATATTGACTGTAATCAGAACGTGTGCTATCTGATCACGGATTGAACTTGTATGTGAAGAACGAACATCTAAATGAAGCCTTAACGAGGCTTTCAGCAGATTAGTTACTCTGTAGGTTTGCATTTGTCATATTTTATGCAATAGTACATGACATTCCCGCTGTATTACCGCTCACCACGGTGTATATAACTGTAATGTTTGGTTTTAAATCACCGAAACACTATTGCTTGATTTTATTTTCTTAAGGGCTTTGATTTTTTTATGTATTATTTAGCATAGTATCAAATGTTCAACCAAACTGCAAAAGTGAAAACCTTTAAATACCACACATGTCACATATCCGATGTATACGAATCCAAGTTTAGTCTGTGTTTTTATTATATTATGTGTTTGGCATCGGGACGTTCTTTTCCATTTTAAAGCGAGACTGCCAGACAGCCCTAGAAAACTTTCAGGCATCATATGAAATATTTATACATATCTCAATATTGCATTTTGTCAGCAGTTTTGAAATGCCTCCTTAATTGGGAGGCTTTCCCCCCACTGGGAAACTAGAGACTGCAAGGCTGTGAGATGGCTCCCTGAAGAGGTGGGAGACGTTTCAAAGTTAAATCTGAAGTGCCATTAATTCAGCATGGTTAAAATTGTGAACATGTTTTAAGCTGGGTTTTCCATTTGACTTCTCGTAGCAGAAGCCAGCGGAGTGCGTGGGCCTATGTATAAAATTAGAGGGCTGCACCTGGTAAAAGTCCCGTTTTGAAACTTAGCCACATTATAATCAAAAACTGCTCTTTTCCAATCCCCCCAAAGCTCTGATTATCAACATACGGGGGGACGGCATTTTCTTTCAGTGCAGCGACATGCGTTAAATGTTTCCAGAGCCTTGCGACTGCAAGGGCAATCCGACGTATAAAGGAGCCGAACGTAATTAATTAACCACTGAAATGTTTGCTGCCCTCGTTTACCAAACAAACAAAATTCTAATTGTACAAGCTCGCCGGCCCCAGAAAGAGAATCGCGGTCACGCTTCGTACGAGCTTTTCAACATCGAAGTTTAAACAAATGTTTCTGTTTTATTTCCTGGAGATATAATAAAGACTTTGCATAAGATTTATTGGGCATGAGGGCTTATTGTTAAGAAAACAGCTGGCCTGTACGGAGGATTATAGTGACAAGGGCTTACCCTAATGGCATCATGCATGATATCAAAGCAAAAAGCCAAAGTGTTCAGTATCTCTCATGGCTGCATGAGTTATCATTTTTAAAGAGGTATTACAAATTCAGTAAATTAAGGTTATTTAATGTAGAAGGAAAGGATATGCTTTATTACCATATCGTTTGTATTAATGCTTTCAACTTTTCAAGATCGCTTCTTACTGAATTCAGTGTGAGGCTTGTCTGTTTGTTTCCAGGGGATAACAGTCTTAAGGGTGCTTTACACGCTGCGACATCGCTAGCGATAGCACCCGCCCCCGTCGTTCGTGCGACATTTGGTGAACATTATCGCTATGGCAGCATCACACGCACATACCTTGTCAGCGATGTCGCTGTGACCGCTAAACAATCCCTCCTTCAAGGGGAAGGTGCGTTCAACATCATAGCGATGTCACTGCGGCACCACTAAACGGCCGCCCAATAGCAGAGGAAGGGCAGAGATGAGCGGCCGGAACATGCCGACCACCTCCTTCCTTCCTCATTGCTGGTGGACGCAGGTAAGGAGATGTTTGTCATTCCTGCGGTGTCATACATAGTGATGTGTGAGGCCGCAGGAACGACGAACAACATCGTACCTGCAGCAGCAACGATATTATGAAAAGGAGCGACGTATCAACGATTTTTGCCGCTTTTGCGATCGTTGATCGTCGCTCCTAGGTGTCTGTGATGTTGCTAACGGCGCCGGATGTGCGTCACTAACAATGTGACCCCGACGATATATCGTTAGCGATGTCCCAGCATGTAAAGCCCCCTTAAGGCCCCTTTCACACATCAGTTTTTTGACGTCAGTCACAATCCGTCGAATTTTGAAAAAAAATAAATCCAGAGACTGGTGCCGCTGGATCTGTTTTTTTCTCATTGACTTGTATTAGTGACGGATGGCCTCATGTTTCACCCATTGTTCGACGGATCTGTTGAAAATTGTTTGTACGTTGGACGGAGATAACGGACAAAGTAAAGTGTTTTGTCTACTTCGAAAAAACGAACGGCGACGGATCCCTCGCCGTCTGTTGTTTAGTGCAGTAGTGGGAGAGCGCGGCGTCCCCTCTTCCGCCCGCGACAACTTGGCGTCACGAACAGGATCTTACCGCTCTGCCGTTGGGTAGAGGTGCGCCTTGTAACCGCCGGAGGTGTCCGGCTGAAAATTTTCGGAAGTCGCTATCTTTGGCGCGAAAAGTTCCCGCTCGAGCGTCTTCTCGAGTAGCAGACGCGCAAAGTCCAAAACTCCGCCCCAATAGAGGAGGGGCCGGAAAGAAGCTAAGGGGGACGCAGATGGAGAAATGGCGGCGTCCTCGAATTGGAGTGCGGGAATACCCGCCACCGGAGTACCCAAGCTCTGGGGGAAACAAGGCGGAGTAGCTTTTGAGGACTGCGGCCCGGGTGAACTCCCCGCCGGGACCGCTGCGTGGCTGGAGCGGGAGTTGGGCCGGTTCTGCGTGAAGGTGAGGGCGCAGAGCCTGCAGCAGTTGATGGACTGGAAAGCAGAGATGCGCAGGATGGTTGCCGTAGTGGGGGCCCGTGAGCAAGGGGCCGCTGCGGCCGTGCCGCGTCGCGACCAGTCCACCCAAACCCCAGAACCAGCCCTGATTGAGTGGGAGACGGACATCAGCGCCGCGGCCGGGGGGCCGGAGAGAATGCCGTTGATGGAGGAGGAGGTCCCAAGTGCGCTGCCTCTGCCGCCATTCCCAGCAGCTGTCAGTGGTTTGGGGTTGAGCTGCCAATGGAAGGAGAACCCCATGTACCGTTCGGTCCCTGAGTAGGCCGACCCCCTGCGGTGGTAGCCGTCTCAAGGGCAGCGGATGCCCGCTGCAGCAGTCCCCGTTGGGACCACCTGTGTGTATGTTTGAAAAAGTTTGTTGAAAAAGAATGATAAGCAAAAATGATTACCGAAGTTTCATCAGATTGTCTACAACCGTGATTGAGAGAAAACCGGCCGTTGCCGGCACCGTAGTCCCCGTGGGGACCGTTTAAAAAAGTTTTGCATGAGGAACTGCTCATGGACAAGCCCGTGAACTTGCAGGGCAACCACAAACGTTAGTGGCTTGTAAATAAATTGTTTTACCATTACCGTTTCCGCAGTTGCCACCTCCGGAGAGGCAGGTTGGAGGGAGGGCCCTCAGCAGAGCAGGCTGGGGCCCAGCCACCACAGGAACCGGTGGCTACCCTCTGGAGGGGAAGGACAGATCCCGCTCGGGTAACTTGTGCTGGACTTGGGTCAAGGGGTGCTGCCTGGGTTTTAGAGGCAGCATCAGGCCCAGGTTGCTTGGGTGGGAGAGGGCGGAAACCGTAGCCATAAACCGTTTTGCAACGTTTAAGAAATGTGCCTCCCGTTGTGGGATGATGTTATGTTACCGTTTACCTTTTTATACTTTACAGAAAATAAAACCGGTGTTGGACGGGCAGCCCGCGGACGGTCTGCATTTTGCTAAGGGGGAATGTGACGCCCTGGGCAAGCCAGGGGTCACAGGTCATTGCACCACCACACCCTACACCTCAGTTAGGAACATCGAGGCTACCAAAATCCTTGTTGCCTTCCTCCAGGGGCTGATGTTCACACCAGGGGGTGGGCCAGGCGGTTGGCTCCGCCCACCGAGGAGTTCACAGCCCTGGAGGCGGGAGGAACCAGGCAGTGCAGTTTAAGGAAGTGAAGTAGAAGGAAGTAGTAGTGGAGCTAAAGAGAAAAGCTGAAGTAACAGAAAAGGAGTAAAAGTGAGAGTAGTAAAGCCTGAAGTTGGTCCGGCTGTGTGCCAGGACAGTGTCAGCAAGGTCAGCAGACGGCGGTGACAGTCCGCAGGGGTGACTGCTCGGAGGTTGCTGGAAGGACCGCGTACGGGTAGTGGCCCGGCGGTCTGGAGCAGTATACGAAGAACAGTCAGCACCAGGGCAGGGGCCTCTCGGACCCCGGCAAGGCTAGGAGTCGCCGTAAATTTGCCAAATCCGTCAGTGAAGGGGACGTCTGTCTCCAAACAACCAAGTCCCGATTGAAGGCAACAGTCCAACCATTGAGGAGAGACACCGCCACCGCCAGGGCACCAGTTTCTCAGGGCCAGCGCCTGCGGGCAAAGTAGGGCTCCTCCGGCCCATATCCAAGCCGGGGAGCGGGGTACCGGTGGGAACCCATCGCTACCAACACAGAAACATTAGGTGCAGGAAAAGGGACATCACCGTCACCTACTGGGGAAAGCAAGTGCAGCCGTCCGTGGGAACCGTCTTTCCAGCCGTGTGTTTTACCGAGAACTGTGTCATCGTCTCAGGCTGAGTGAGTACCACAGTGCCGCAAGGCACAGCGCTGCCCCCGCGTCCCTGCGCCCACCAAGCCCTGCATCACCCACCTCATCACTGGGCCCCGGGATCACCAACCCCCACCCACGGAGGGGCAACACAACAACTGGCTGCTCCATACCATCCTTCCTGGGATCCCCATACAGAGCAGCGGTGGGGTCAACCAAATCACCACAACCGTGGGTGGCGTTACGGACAATAAACAATCCCCACACCCAAAAACCCCCTTTCACTCACGGGCGAGGAGCGCCGCTAGAGTCCCCGGGATCCGGCCCATCGCTCGAGCCACCGAGCAGCAGCAGGCCGCAGCAGCCGCGGCAGCCGGACCCGAGCAGCAGTGGGAGAGCGCGGCGTCCCCTCCTCCGCCCGCGACACAAATAATGAAGGGATCAAGTTGAATCACCAAGCAAAGAATTTAAAATTCACTCAAAACATTACTACAATGTCACATGTTCTTTCTGTGGAAATGTACAAAGTCATATTGTTTCCCTCAATTAACGTCGTTTGTGTGTAGCAATGGTCCCGCCTTTGTTATTACGCACTTCCGGTTTTTCGCTGCGAGACCGGAAGTGCGTTGCTGGGATCCTAACGTGGACGCTGTTTGCGTTCCACGTGTACACGAGGTTGATACAGGAGGTGGCGTCATCATGGGACATTAATGTGCATCATATTAGATATACATCCACCTGCGTAACTGAATCACCACTGGTGAGTCTCTTAATTGACCTATAATCCTTATTGGACCGTTACCATTTATATACCCTTTGTCACTGTGGCTCTGGTTCCTTCATGTTATTCTGGGAGCGAGGGCTTAGGACCTCTGGCCTCTATCTAAACACCGGAGTCCCCTGATGAGTCTTATATGACGAAACGCGTCGGGACGTGGATAGGATCGGTGTAGGGGTATATAGAGAGGGCCAGCTGTGGTCTGTCCTTGTCAGGACAGAAGTTTGGGCAACAGGTTTAATCTATCTCCTAGGTTTATGTAGGGTCAGTGACAACCTGACGACATAAAGAGGACCTACACGGAGGAGATCCTGTTTTGCCCTAGACCACTGAACATGGGTGAGATTGTTCTCATTTATTTGTATATTGAGCAATAGTAATTGTACTGGTCTTTCCATTGAGGACCAATATTTAGCTCTTGATTTAGGTTTATTGAGTTTTTTTGATTATTTTTTCTTCCCTAGTAAGTGGACCACTGTCCTATGGGTGGATATAATCTACTCAATTCATGATTTATGTATTTTGTGTTTTTTTGTTATGTTTGTTATACATCATTGACTCCTTGTGCTATGACAAGTTATTATCTCATACTCTAGAGCACTGGAGTTTCATGGTTACATGTATCCCTTTTGGGCTTTTAATACTTTAGAATTAAAAGTTAAATTTTAGCCTCTTATTGCTATATACACCCTCAATTAACGTCGTATCGTTTCCCCTCAGTCTTGTCTTAATTGTATTGATTATTACCTATTTGCCTTCCCTTCACTAAACGCTCCTGTCTCCAAGTCACTAAAAATGCAGTAGTCAGGGCTCACCTAGTCCTCTACGCTGTGCCAGTTGCTGCACTGGTTGCCCATTTGCTTTAGAATTTAATAAAAACATATTTCTCCTAAACACACAGCTGCACTGCCTCCCCAAGTTACGTCTAGCACCCTGCCCATGCTCAACTTTCTGCCCATGCTTTAAGACAAACATACTTCTCTTTCCAAACTTTCCACTGACTCTTCATGTGCTGCACCAGTTCTCTGGAATATGCTACCCCAGATTATCAATTTCAAGGGGTTGTTCACTACTTAGACAACCTTTGATCAGTCCCCATGTTTGGCCACAATAAAATAAAAAAAGCTTATACTCCCCTCCAGTGCCTTCATCGCCATGTTTGTCACTCCAGAACTAATAGACCTTTTGATGAGCCAACTTGTTAACTCCAATATTCTGCCTCAACGTCCATTTTTTTGGCATTTGAATAGATGGACAGACTTCATTTTTTATTCTTCCCACTTTCATGGCACCAGTATGATGCAGTTTGGCAATTTTCTTGGCACCACTATCGAGGAGCTGGATGATGCTGTTTCTCTTTTCTTGGTAAAATCTTCTCCATGCCTGCTCTTTGATTCAAACCAGTGATCTTCTCTTTGGAATCAACCTAATAACACTGAGCTATGAGAGAATGCGAGAACAGGTTGTAATTTTTAGTATACAGGAAGAAAAAGATTTTTCCAACACTATGAGCAAAACAGTAACAATGCAGTGACACGACAATAATCTGCATGTTTAATCATATACTAAATAGTTGCAAGCCAAATTTATGTTTGAGATAGCCAAGACGATTGTTTATAAAATGAGGTAGTCGCACAATCAAGGTTCAAGTCATTGTTACCCTTTTGCTTGTCAGTGTAAATGTCTGAAGACTGGGAGAGAATCTGGCGATGATTGGATGTGGGGCTCACATGATGGCATAAATTCACGGGAGCCCTGGGAAAATGAATGCCAACACCGCTGAAACGTCACCTTCACCAGAAATGAATATAAGCTTTTTAAGGGTTGTCCTAGTGGTAATTTCCAGTATCCACAGTTTTAGCTATAACTTAAAAAAAAATCTACTTAGGCAGAGTTTTCACATTTTTTTCATTTGACTTCTTACCTTTTACCTCTCTTTTGTACATTATTCTTCAGAACGTGATCCTTTCCTTCGTCACTGCAGTGTCCCCCATACTATCATGCACTTTTTGCATTTTGTGCTTTCTCTACTTTCCCCATAGATTGTGATCTTATGCATGAAAAATCTTCACTCCTCTTGTTTGTATTATTAAATAGTTTATTTCTCTGTAATATCTGGTTTTAGCTGTAAGTTTACTTTCTGGATTATAAGGTACTGTGGAATACATCAGTGCAATATATAGATGATGATTATTATTTTCTAAGTAACCATGCAGAGTTTTGCAAGAAAGTACTGTATGTGAGGCATAAGTAATTCAAAGAATAATATTTTAACATGAATCTAATGTATTACTTGACTTTTTGGGGCGCTTCTTTCACTCTTGTAAGAAAGACCTTTTTGTATGTTTTTTAATCCTCAAACTGGTAAGAAATTGGTGCATTTTTAAATGGTTTAAACATTGACAATATTAGAGCAGATTTATGGGACATGTATATAGTCAGCACACCTGTTGTCCTTCTCATGCCGCCTCTTGTTGCCATTTCTCAGCCTAAGGCTAGGTTCACATTTCCGTTGTTTTAAATCCGTCAGGTCCGTCAGCAACTGATCAGTCGTTTTTTAGATGTCAACTCACGCAACGGATGTGTTTTTCACAGGATTCCTTTCACAGGAATCCTGTGAAAAAAATGATCCGTCGCGTCCGTTACATCCGCTACGCGTCCGTTTTTTGACGGATCAGTCATGATCCGTTTGTGTTTGGGACAGCCCAGTGGGTGTGCCAAACATGCTGGGCATGCTCAGTAGAGCATGATGGAATCCAGCGCTGGATTCCGTTGTAAGACGGATTACGACGGAATCCAGAACCATAGACATCCATTACAAGCTTGACGGATGGCGACGGATTCCTGCGTGGCGCGTTAATTTTGACGGCCAGAAAAACGTTACATTCTGCGTTGCTCCCGCCCAGCGGTCAGTAAAAAAACGACTGACCGCGACGCAGCGGATGCACCGCAAGGTCATCAGTCGCAATCCGCCACTAATACAAGTCTATGGGACACAACAGAATCCGCTAAACGATGCTGTTGTTTACCAGAGCCGTGGATTGTGACTGATACATTTTAATGGAAATGTGAACCTAGCCTTAGACTCGTGATATGCTTCACAAAATGGCCACTGCTGTGTTAAAAATAATATTAAAAAAGTGGAAGACTTCCACCTCGCCACTGCTCTCTGCTAGCCAACATAATCGTGGCCGTGGAAGGGAGGTGTCTTAAATTTTTTAGAAGTGCTGTTCACAGCTCTCTGAGACAGCAGTGGTGGTGAGGAATAAGGAGTGGACCAGGTATGTCATTGTAATTTTTTGGCGTTGGAAAGTATGGTTTAGGATACTTGCTTATATAATAGGCCACTAGGGAGAACACTTTTTGACACATAAAGATGTTACACGAACATCGGGTGAGTTTAAAGGGTTGTCTGGCGAAAACATGTTATTGGTGGGACCAATCAGCAAAATCGGGAACTTTCATCACCATTAGAATGGATCAACATTGCACATGGTTGACCGCTGCTTCGTTCACCCCCTATTGGGCTGCTCTTGTCTTTTTCTGGTAGCACCATATAGAATGAATAGGGCAATTAATTTTCCTTCCATTCCATCTTGTAAAGAGGATAACTGCCTTATTGAGGATAAATGTAATTGTTCTGCCGATTGGTGCTGGTCCCACTGGTGGGGCAACCAGCCATTAACAAGTTTATCAGCTATCCCTTGGACAGGCAATAACTGGTTTACACTGCAACAACTCTTCTTATGAGTTGAGACTGCAATGGGGTAGAGTTTAGCGGACTGCTCACATACTGTTCTAGTATTGTTACATTTTCCATGTGACAGAATTTGTTTCCCCAAGTGTGTTAAGCCTGCTTTACACACTTCAATAGATCTTTCAATCCGTCGTCGGGGTCAAGTTGTAAGTGACGCACATCCGGCATCGTTCGTGATGTATTTGCGTGTGAAACCTACATGCGATCGATATTGAACGAAAATACGGTGATCGCATACACGTCGTTTATTCCTCATACATTGGACGTTTGGTAGTACGAAACTAGTGAATTGTAACGTGTGACATCCCTCATACGATTTCGGTGTCTGATGCTATGTGCGCAGGTGTGCGCTCTGCACCGCAGCTTAAAAAAGGTCTGCTTCAGAGCGCAGCTGAAAAGCTGCGTTCTGAAGCGCCTCACAATGTCTGTCATGCACTAATCTCTGTCAGTCCGTCACTATCTCTGTCCCTCACTCTCTGTCCATGTCAGTCTATCCCCCTCTCTCATATACTCACCGATCCCCGATCCCCGGCGCTGCACGGCATTCACACTGCTCCGGCGGCTTTTACTGTTTTGAAAAAGCCGGCCGCCCATTAAACAATCTCGTATTCCCTGCTTACCCCGCCCACCGGCGCCTATGATTGGTTACAGTGAGACACGCCCCCCACACTGAGTGACAGGTGTCACACTGCACCCAATCACAGCAGCCGGTGGGCGTGTCTATACTGTGTAGTGAAATAAATAATTAAATAATTAAAAAAAACGGCGTGCGGTCCCCCCCAATTTTAAAACCAGCCAGATAAAGCCATACGGCTGAAGGCTGGTATTCTCAGGATGGGGAGCTCCACGTTATGGGCAGCCCCCCACCCTAACAATATCAGCCAACAGCCGCCCAGAATTGCCGCATACATTATATGCGACAGTTCTGGGACTGTACCCGGCTCTTCCCGATTTGCCCTGGTGCGTTGGCAAATCGGGGTAATAAGGAGTTATTGGCAGCCCATAGCTGCCAATAAGTCCTGGATTAATCATGTCAGGCGTCTATGAGACACCTTCCATGATTAATCTGTAAATTACAGTAAATAAACACACACACCCGAAAAAATCCTTTATTGGAAATAAAAAACACACACACATTCCCTGGTTCACCACTTTAATCAGCCCCAAAAAGCCCTCCATGTCCGGAGTAATCCAGGATGGTCCAGCGTCGCTTCCAGCGCTGCTGCATGGAGGTGACCGGAGCTGCAGCAGACACAGCCGCTCCGGTCACCTCCACACAGCAAATGAAGACAGCCGGCGATCAGCTGAGCTGTCACTGAGATTACCCGCTGTCACTGGATCCAGCGGTGGATGCAGCGGTGGCCACGGGTAACCACAGTGACAGCTCAGCTGATCGCGCTACTCACCGCTGCTCCTCTCACCTCCACGCAGCAACTGAGGTGAGTAGCGCGATCAGCTGAGCTGTCACTGTGGTTACCCGCGGCCACCGCTGCATCCACCGCTGTATCCAGTGACAGCGGGTAACCTCAGTGACAGCTCAGCTGATCGCCGGCTGTCTTCATTAGCTGCGTGGAGGTGACCGGAGCGGCGGTGTCTTCTGCAGCTCCGGTCACCTCCATGCAGCAGCGCTGGATGCGACGCTGGATCATCCTGGATTACGCCGGACAAGGAGGGCTTTTTGGGGCTGATTAAAGTGGTGAACCAGGGAATGTGTGTGTGTTTTTTATTTCCAATAAAGGATTTTTTCGGGTGTGTGTTTATTTACTGTAATTTACAGATTAATCATGGAGGGTGTCTCATAGACGCCTGACATGATTAATCTAGGACTTATTGGCAGCTATGGGCTGCCAATAACTCCTTATTACCCCGATTTGCCAACGCACCAGGGCAAATCGGGAAGAGCCGGGTACAGTCCCAGAACTGTCGCATATGATGTATGCGGCAATTCTGGGCGGCTGTTGGCTGATATTGTTAGGGTGGGGGGCTCCCCATAACGTGGAGCTCCCCATCCTGAGAATACCAGCCTTCAGCCGTATGGCTTTATCTGGCTGGTTTTAAAATTGGGGGGACCGCACGCCGTTTTTTTAAATTATTTAATTATTTATTTCACTACACAGTATAGACACGCCCACCGGCTGCTGTGATTGGGTGCAGTGTGACACCTGTCACTCAGCGTGGGGGGCGTGTCTCACTGTAACCAATCATAGGGAGCCGGTGGGCGGGGTAAGCAGGGAATACGAGATTGTTTAATGGGCGGCCGGCTTTTTCAAAGCAGTAAAAGCCGCCGGAGCAGTGTGAATGCCGTGCAGCGCCGGGGATCGGTGAGTATATGAGAGAGGGCTGCTAAGTTCAGTTACTCAGGAGATTAGCGGTCACCGGTGAGTCCTTCACTGGTGACCGCTAATCAGGGCGCGACACAGACAGAGCCGCAGCATGACAATGAAGTCGGGTGAGGTTCACCCGAGTTCATTCTGACAGTGCGGCTCTGTCTGTGTCTGCTGTCATCTGCCATTCACAGCTGCTACATGGCTGTCTGTGTCTGCTGTCAGCGGCCATGTAGCAGAGCTGAACGGCAGATGACATAGTAAAAACGCATCCCTACACATTACACACGCTTGTCAAGACAATAAATAAAAAAAAAAAAGGTGCCCAATGCATACGTCACAGAACACGTGATCTAAAGGATCGCACACAAAATTGACCAATTTAACATAGGCTACTAACGCACGTGTGACAGCAAATGAACGACCTACGTGCAATCTCATTAGATCGCATATGCGACCTGGGCGTGTCACATCCCATACGAGATCGCAGACCTAATTGTAAGGTGTAAAGCTGGCTTTAATGTAATGAAATTGATCAATACATTTGGTGCAGACCACGTGTGCCACATATGTCCACGCCGGTAGTAACTTGCCCTAATACAGCACCACTGGTGTTAACAGCCAGCATTTTGACCAAAGCAACCAAACAGTACAGTTGTAATTTTTTTCCTAAGCGATGTAACAAAATTAGAGCTAAGCTCTCAGAAACAAGTACACTTGATAAATGAGTCCAATCTTACATAATATTTTGACGTGTCATATGGATGAGTATGCCTCTCTTGTCATTTCAATTGGCCGCAGGACATTATACAACCCATGCTTTATTACTGACTGTATAAATTACCATATTTTACTGACAATAAGAAGCATTTTTTTCCCCTAAATTTATTGGGAAAGTGGAGGGTGCGCCTTATCTGGATGTAGTATGGAATGATACCTGGATCAGAGGTGTGGAAGGCGATAGATCGGGTCACAGGAGATAGGAGCAGGCTGCTGGTGGCTGGGCAAAGACGTGTGTCCACTATTACAAGAATATTAATATTCACTGCTTCCCATGCCCATAATGTGTGTGGGAAGCAGTGAATATTCAGGATTGGAGTAACAGGAGGCAGGAGCCGGGTTCCGGTGGCTGGGCGATTATGTGTGGCCACTGTTAAAATAAAATGAATGTTCACTGCTCCCCACACCTATAATTGGCGTCGGTAGCTGTGAATATTCAGGATTGGAGTAACAGGAGGCAGGAGCAGGGTGCTAGTGGCTGTGGTTTGTCGGCGCCACACTTGTCTTCAGCAGTCAGCACGCCAGGCAGCATCAGTGTTGCACTTACGTTAAGGCTTTCTTCCTGGCTCTGCTGAATTCACTGCTGCCGTGCTAGACAGGAGGAAGTGGGTGATCTCCCTTTCAGATCACGAGCTGCAGTGACGTAATAAAGAGGAGGGTCCAGAGCAGCACAGCGCACAGTGCCCTTGACCCTGCCTTCTCATTACGTCACTGCAGCTTGTGATCTGGATTGGAGACCACCCATCTCCTGTTTGGCGCAGCTGCAGAGTCAGGGAGAAATCATTATCGTGAGCGCACGCACAGAGAACTGGAGTTGTTAAGAGGTAAGTTTTTATAATATTTTTTAAAAATAGAGTACTGCAAATAAAAGCACTGTGCCACTCTTATGGTCAACAGGAACTCCCAGCATGCCATAGGATCTGTAGGACATGCTGAAAGTTATAGTTCTCCTCAAAGGCAAAAGGCTATTGGTCAACCACTTGACTATAAATATTACCACATTTTTTGCTTCAATTTTTTTTCCTATTGTCCACCTCTAAAACCTAGGTGTGTCTTATATTCAGGTGCATCTTATAAAGTGCAAAATAAGGAACATGCTTAGGATTAGAGTTGAGCGCGGTTCGTGGTTCGTGGTTCTCCAGTTCTAGGCTCGAGTGATTTTTGGGCTGTTCGAGATCGAACTAGAACTCGAGCTTTTTGCTAAAAGCTCGATAGTTCTAGATACGTTCGAGAACGGTTCTAGCAGCAAAAAGCAGGGCTTTTTACAGCTACAGTGAGCAGGAGCCATCGCTGGCAGCCTGCCACAAGCTGGTAACCAAGATAAACATCGGGTATCCAAGCAAAGCGCTTTGGTTAGTAACCCGATGTTTATCTTAGTTACGTGCAGGAAGCTCACACTTTCCCGCTCAGCTCGCTCCACCCCCTCCTGCCCGCGGCATGTACACATACATACACATACACAAACACACACACACACACACATCCACACCCCCCCCCCCCCGCCCGCCCGCCCGCTCGCTCGCTCGCTCGGCTTACCTGCGGTGATGAAGTCCCGCCATCCCGACCTCAGCGCTGTCACTGTCCTCCATGGCCGCCGCTTGTCACATCACCTATCGCTTCCGACCCGAGACTGACACTGGCGGTGACGTCACGGACCTCTCGCGATACTTGATGTGAAGGCGCCGGTCATTGACCTCAGTGACAGGGGCTGTCAGTGTGCTGGAGATCAGCGCAGGTAATGTACCTCGCTGACAGCAGCACTTGTCACCCCCCTGCAGTGACCTGAGCTGACCCATTGATGTTAGCTCAGGTCACTGCACTGCTCTCCCAGCCAATGGGGAACATCCTGCTCTTCATTGACTGGGACAGTGTGCATCGTCATGGCAACCCCTTGGATTACACCAGACCTGGATTTGTTTTTCAATCTAATAAATTGGTTAAAGAGGGAATGTTTTGGGGAGTGTTTTTTCAAATAAAAATGTGTTTGTCGTGTATTTTTTTTTTATTACTGACTGGGTTGGTGATGTCGGGTATCTGATAGACGCCTGACCTCACCAACCCCAGGGCTTGATGCCAGGTGACATTACACATCTGGTATTAACCCCAAATATTACCCCGTTTGCCACCGCACCAGGGCGCGGGATGAGCTGGGGCGAAGCACCAGGATTGGCGCATCTAATGGATGCGCCACTTCTGGGGCGGCTGCGGCCTGCTATTTTTAGGCTGGGGAGATTCCAATAACCATGGACCTCCCTAGTCTGAGAATATCAGGCCCCAGCTGTCTGCTTTACCTTGGCTGGTGATCCAATTTTGGGGGACCCCTACGTGTTTTTTTTTTTAATTATTTATTTAATTTAAAATAACAGCGTGGGGTGCCCTCAGTTTTGGATTACCAGCCAAGGTGAGGTTGCCAGCTGTGGTCTGCAGGCTGCAGCCGTCTGCTTTACCCTAGCTGGCTACAAAACTAGGGGGAACCCTATGTCATTTTTTTTTCATTTTTTTGGCTAAATACAAAGCTAAGCACCCCTTAGTGCCACATGAAAGGTACCAAAGGGTGTTCCACTTTTTCTCCATTTTTTTCTCCACTTTCTCTCCACTTTTTCTCCACTTTTTCTCCATTTTTTTCTCCACTTATTCTCCACTTTTTCTCCTCTTATTCTCCACTTTTTCTCCACTTTTTCTCCACTTTTTCTCCTCTTATTCTCCACTTTTTCTCCACTTTTTCTCCACTTTTTCTCCATTTTTTTCTCCACTTTCTCCACTTTTTCTCCACTTTTTTCTCCACTTTTTCTCCTCTTATGCTCCACTTTTTCTCCTCTTAATCTCCACTTTTTCTCCACTTTTTCTCCACTTTTTCTCCACTTTTTTCTCCACTTTTTCTCCTCTTATGCTCCACTTTTTCTCCACTTTTTCTCCACTTTTTCTCCACTTTTTCTCCACTTTTTCTCCTCTTAATCTCCACTTTTTCTCCTCTTATGCTCCACTTTTTCTCCACTTTTTCTCCACGTTTTCTCCACTTTTTTCTCCACTTTTTCTCCTCTTATGCTCCACTTTTTCTCCACTTTTTCTCCACTTTTTCTCCACTTTTTCTCCACGTTTTCTCCACGTTTTCTCCACTTTTTCTCCACTTTTTCTCCTCTTATGCTCCACTTTTTCTCCACTTTTTCTCCACTTTTTCTCCACTTTTTCTCCTCTTATGCTCCACTTTTTCTCCACTTTTTCTCCTCTTATGCTCCACTTTTTCTCCACTTTTTCTCCACTTTTTCTCCTCTTAATCTCCACTTTTTCTCCACTTTTTCTCCACTTTTTCTCCACTTTTTCTCCACTTTTTCTCCACTTTTTTCTCCACTTTTTCTCCACTTTTTCTCCTCTTATGCTCCACTTTTTCTCCACTTTTTCTCCACTTTTTCTCCACTTTTTCTCCTCTTATGCTCCACTTTTTCTCCACTTTTTCTCCACTTTTTCTCCTCTTATGCTCCACTTTTTCTCCACTTTTTCTCCACTTTTTTCTCCACTTTTTCTCCTCTTATGCTCCACTTTTTCTCCACTTTTTCTCCACTTTTTCTCCTCTTATGCTCCACTTTTTCTCCACTTTTTCTCCACTTTTTCTCCATTTTTTTCTCCACTTATTCTCCACTTTTTCTCCTCTTATTCTCCACTTTTTCTCCACTTTTTCTCCACTTTTTCTCCTCTTATTCTCCACTTTTTCTCCACTTTTTCTCCACTTTTTCTCCATTTTTTTCTCCACTTTCTCCACTTTTTCTCCACTTTTTTCTCCACTTTTTCTCCTCTTATGCTCCACTTTTTCTCCTCTTAATCTCCACTTTTTCTCCACTTTTTCTCCACTTTTTCTCCACTTTTTTCTCCACTTTTTCTCCTCTTATGCTCCACTTTTTCTCCACTTTTTCTCCACTTTTTCTCCACTTTTTCTCCTCTTAATCTCCACTTTTTCTCCTCTTATGCTCCACTTTTTCTCCACTTTTTCTCCACTTTTTCTTCACGTTTTCTCCACTTTTTTCTCCACTTTTTCTCCTCTTATGCTCCACTTTTTCTCCACTTTTTCTCCACTTTTTCTCCACTTTTTCTCCACGTTTTCTCCACGTTTTCTCCACTTTTTTCTCCACTTTTTCTCCTTTTATGCTCCACTTTTTCTCCACTTTTTCTCCACTTTTTCTCCTCTTAATCTCCACTTTTTCTCCACTTTTTCTCCACTTTTTCTCCTTTTAATCTCCACTTTTTCTCCTCTTATGCTCCACTTTTTCTCCACTTTTTCTCCACTTTTTCTCCACGTTTTCTCCACTTTTTTCTCCACTTTTTCTCCTCTTATGCTCCACTTTTTCTCCACTTTTTCTCCACTTTTTCTCCACTTTTTCTCCACGTTTTCTCCACGTTTTCTCCACTTTTTTCTCCACTTTTTCTCCTCTTATGCTCCACTTTTTCTCCACTTTTTCTCCACTTTTTCTCCTCTTAATCTCCACTTTTTCTCCACTTTTTCTCCACTTTTTCTCCACTTTTTTCTCCACTTTTTCTCCACTTTTTCTCCTCTTATGTTCCACTTTTTCTCCACTTTTTCTCCACTTTTTCTCCACGTTTTCTCCACGTTTTCTCCACTTTTTTCTCCACTTTTTCTCCTCTTATGCTCCACTTTTTCTCCTCTTAATCTCCACTTTTTCTCCACTTTTTCTCCTCTTATGCTCCACTTTTTCTCCACTTTTTCTCCACTTTTTCTCCACTTTTTCTCCACTTTTTCTCCACTTTTTCTCCTCTTATGCTCCACTTTTTCTCCACTTTTTCTCCACTTTTTCTCCATTTTTTTCTCCACTTATTCTCCACTTTTTCTCCTCTTATTCTCCACTTTTTCTCCACTTTTTCTCCACTTTTTCTCCTCTTATTCTCCACTTTTTCTCCACTTTTTCTCCACTTTTTCTCCATTTTTTTCTCCACTTTCTCCACTTTTTCTCCACTTTTTTCTCCACTTTTTCTCCTCTTATGCTCCACTTTTTCTCCTCTTAATCTCCACTTTTTCTCCACTTTTTCTCCACTTTTTTCTCCACTTTTTCTCCTCTTATGCTCCACTTTTTCTCCACTTTTTCTCCACTTTTTCTCCACTTTTTCTCCTCTTAATCTCCACTTTTTCTCCTCTTATGCTCCACTTTTTCTCCACTTTTTCTCCACTTTTTCTCCTCTTATGCTCCACTTTTTCTCCACTTTTTCTCCTCTTAATCTCCACTTTTTCTCCTCTTATGCTCCACTTTTTCTCCACTTTTTCTCCTCTTAATCTCCACTTTTTCTCCACTTTTTCTCCTCTTAATCTCCACTTTTTCTCCTCTTATGCTCCACTTTTTCTCCACTTTTTCTCCACTTTTTCTCCACGTTTTCTCCACTTTTTTCTCCACTTTTTCTCCTCTTATGCTCCACTTTTTCTCCACTTTTTCTCCACTTTTTCTCCACGTTTTCTCCACGTTTTCTCCACTTTTTTCTCCACTTTTTCTCCTCTTATGCTCCACTTTTTCTCCACTTTTTCTCCACTTTTTCTCCTCTTAATCTCCACTTTTTCTCCACTTTTTCTCCACTTTTTCTCCACTTTTTCTCCACTTTTTTCTCCACTTTTTCTCCACTTTTTCTCCTCTTATGCTCCACTTTTTCTCCACTTTTTCTCCACGTTTTCTCCACGTTTTCTCCACTTTTTTCTCCACTTTTTCTCCTCTTATGCTCCACTTTTTCTCCACTTTTTCTCCTCTTAATCTCCACTTTTTCTCCACTTTTTCTCCACTTTTTCTCCTCTTATGCTCCACTTTTTCTCCACTTTTTCTCCACTTTTTCTCCTCTTATGCTCCACTTTTTCTCCACTTTTTCTCCACTTTTTCTCCTCTTATGCTCCACTTTTTCTCCACTTTTTCTCCACTTTTTCTCCATTTTTTTCTCCACTTATTCTCCACTTTTTCTCCTCTTATTCTCCACTTTTTCTCCACTTTTTCTCCACTTTTTCTCCTCTTATTCTCCACTTTTTCTCCACTTTTTCTCCACTTTTTCTCCATTTTTTTCTCCACTTTCTCCACTTTTTCTCCACTTTTTCTCCTCTTATGCTCCACTTTTTCTCCTCTTAATCTCCACTTTTTCTCCACTTTTTCTCCACTTTTTTCTCCACTTTTTCTCCTCTTATGCTCCACTTTTTCTCCACTTTTTCTCCACTTTTTCTCCTCTTAATCTCCACTTTTTCTCCTCTTATGCTCCACTTTTTCTCCACTTTTTCTCCACTTTTTCTCCTCTTATGCTCCACTTTTTCTCCACTTTTTCTCCACTTTTTCTCCACTTTTTCTCCACTTTTTTCTCCACTTTTTCTCCTCTTAATCTCCACTTTTTCTCCACTTTTTCTCCACTTTTTCTCCACTTTTTCTCCACTTTTTCTCCACTTTTTTCTCCACTTTTTCTCCACTTTTTCTCCTCTTATGTTCCACTTATTCTCCACTTTTTCTCCACTTTTTCTCTACTTTTTCTATGGTCGGTCTACCCATTAGCTCTGCCATGCATAGTGTAGCTCTACACCTACTGCACATGTTACTTTATGATTGACATCTCTTTCGTACCAGAGCTGTCTAAGTCTACTCTGACCCCATATTTGTCATTACTATATTGTCCTTGTACTGTATTATGACATTTGTATCATGTGTTTCATTTCTTGCTGTGTTGCAATTTTTTTGCTGCATCCCAATTGTACCTCTACATTGTTCGAGTTTATGTTATTGTTCTCTCACTCTTATGTGATACTGATTATTGTCATTTTTCATGATTACATGCAGATAAGTCCAATCTGACGAAGGCTCAGGCCGAAACGTCATTTGTAACTTGTTTTGGACAAAAACATATATGCTTATGAAAAAAAAATTTTCTTAATACGGACCAATAAAGAGTGATTTTGCATTACTATCCGTTGTGACTTACTGACTTAGTCTGGGAGATATAGAGTGCCGAGGTTACTCACTAATTTTATCTATTATTACCTCTGAGCACCTATATACCAGTGAGCAGAGCTTCCTCTACAGTAGTTCTCCTGATTAGGCATGCCCTTACCTCATGAGCAGGGCATTGCAGCTTTGGTAGCAACCATTACGACATGGACTCTGCTGCTGTGGACCCGGGGAGAGTGAGTGCAGATTCATTGCACCCACACTCCTCACATGAAGGGTCCGCACTCCTAGAAAATGGGGGATACGTTCCCTGAGTGTCTCCCCCCCATATTCTAGACGGTCCAGAGTCGTCGTGGGACCCCTTTATTTTTTTTCTTACAATAAATTGGTGAAAGAGGAAATGTTTTGGGGACTGTTTTTTCAAATAAATTTCTTTTGTCGATTTTTTGTTTTTGTTAGTACTGACAGTTTATGATGTTGGGTATCTAATAGACGCCATGACATCACAAACTGCTGGGCTTGATCTCAGGTGACTTTACAGCTAGTATCAACCCGATTTATTACCCCGTTTGCCACTGCACCAGGGCACGGGATGAGCTGGGGTGAAGCGCCAGGATTGGCGCATCTAGTGGATGCGCCACGTCTGGGGTGCCTGCGGCCTGCTATTTTTAGGCTGTGAAGGCCCAATAACTATGGACCTTCCCACCCTGAGAATACCAGACCACAGCTGTCCGCTTTACCTTGGCTGGTGATCCAATTTGGGGGGTCCCCTACTTTTATTGTGTAATTATTAATATTTATAAAATAATTATAAAAAAGAGCCTGAGGGGACCTCCACATTGGATCCCCAACCACGGTAAAGCTGCCAGCTGTGGTTTTCAGGCTACAGCCGTCTGCTTTACCCTAGCTGGCTATCAAAAATGGGGGGACCCAACGTAATTTTTTTTTTTTAACTATTTTTTAAATAGAAAAAATTAATGGGCTTCCCTGTATTTTGATTGCCAACCAAGGTAACGGCAGGCAGATGGGGGTGGCAACCCATAGCTGTCTGCTTTATCTGCGCTGAGAATCAAAAATACCGCGGAGCGCTACGTCATTTTTTTAAAGATTTATTTTTACAGCACTGTGATGTCCAGCAATCAAAATACAGGGAAGCCCATTTTATTTTTAGTTATTTAAATAAATAATTAAAAAAAATATATGTTAGCTCCCACTGCATTTTTTGTATTGCTAGCTAAGGGTAATCCAAGCAGCTACTGGCTGCTAACCCCCACTGCTTGGTGTTACCTTCACTGGCAATGGAAAATCCAGGGAAGCATTTTTTTTTTTTTTTGCCAAAAAGCTACAAAAAAAGGACGTGAGCTTCGCCATATTTTTGTATGCTAGCCAGGTATAGCAGGCAGGTGCTGGAAGAGTTGGATACAGCGCCAGAAGATGGCGCTTCTATGAAAATGCCATTTTCTGAGGTGGCTGCAGACTGCAATTCGCAGCAGTGGGGCCCAGAAAGCTCAGGCCAACCGGTGGTGCGGATTCCAATCCCAGCTGCCTAGTTGTACCTGGCTGGACACAAAAATGGGGCAAAGCCTACGTCATTTGTTTTCTAATTATTTCATGAAATTCATGAAATAATAAAAAAAGGGCTTCCCTTTATTTTTGGTTCCCAGCCGGGTACAAATAGGCAACTGGGGGTTGGGGGCAGCCGTACCTGCCTGCTGTACCTGGCTAGCATACAAAAATATGGCGAAGCCACATAATTTTTTCAGGGGGCAACAAACTTCTGCATACAGTCCTGGATGGAGTATGCTGAGCCTTGTAGTTCTGCAGCTGCTGTCTGTCTGTATGGAGAAGAGCAGACAGCAGCTGCAGAACTACAAGGCTCAGCATACTCCATCCAGGACTGTATGCAGAAGTTTTTTGCCCACCAAAAAAATGACGTGGGCTTCGCCATATTTTTGTATGCTAGCCAGGTACAGCTGGCAGCCACGGGCTGCCTCCAACCCCCAGTTGCCTATTTGTACCCGGCTGGGAACCAAAAATATAGGGAAGCCCGTTTTTTTTAATTATTTCACTTATTTCATGAAATAATTAAAAAACAAATGACGTGGGCTTCGCCCTATTTTTGTGTCCAGCCGGGTACAACTAGGCAGCTGGGGATTGGAATCCGCAGCACAGGTTAGCCCGAGGTTTGTGGGCGCCTCTGCTGCGGATTTCAGTCCGCAGCCGTCCCAGAAAATGGCGCTCTCATAGAAGCGCCATCATCTGGCGCTGTATCCAACTCTTCCAACAGCCCTGGAGCCGGGTGGCTTGTTGGGTAATCATGAGTTAATACTGGCTTTGTTTTACCAGCCAGTATTAAGCCAGAGATTCTTAATGTCAGGCACGTTTGACCCGGCCATTAAGAATCTCCAATAAAGGGTTAAAAAAAGACACCACACAGAGAAAAAATACTTTAATAGAAATAAATACACAGACACATTAGAGACTCCATCTTTATTACCCCTGTCAGCCCTCCACGATCCTGCTCTTCTGTATTCTTTCTTTCTAGTGTAGTAGTAGTGACGATTGTAGTGAGGGGCATCACTTGGGGCTGGGGAACCTCCATCCTAACTACAATGCTCACTACAATCGGGAAGCAGCGTGCAGCCTTCACTCCGTGAGTGATCACTGCTGGCTGCTAGCGGTAACGCTGACAGACGCGTTACCATAGCAACGGTGCTCCCGGAGCCGCGGTTAGCGGTGACGTCACCGCTAACTGCGTTGCTATGGCAACGGTGATCTCCGTTAATGACCGGCTGTGTCAGCCGGTCCCTAACGGAACGGGGAGTCGACCGTGTGCTAGAGCATGTCGCCGGTACACGGCGATACACATATGTGCACCGTGTACCGGAGAGATGCACTCGTAGGTCCTACATGACGTGTCATAGTCATGTGACCAGTCTGTAGCCAATGAGATAATAGCCACGTGACTGGTCACATGGCTATTTTGACGTCACGATAGGTCCTGCTTCTCTGCTGGCAGTGCCATCACCGGGAGGATTCAGCGATCATCGGATGGAATAGCGGCAGGAGACAGAGTGCAGAAGGGATCGCGAGGACCGGTAAGTGTTATGGCAATGTTTATTAACTGTTTGTGTACATTTATAATGCATTTTTATGTGTTTGTGATTGCCTCCCATTATAGCCTATACGTTCGAGTTCGGTTCGTCGAACGTTCGACGAACCGAACTCGAACGGGACCCCCGTTCGGCGAACCGGCCTCGAGCCGAACCGGGACCGGTTCGCTCATCTCTACTTAGGATACACCAGTGATAATAGCTAAAAGGCACCTGATTCCCAGGTAGGCTATGTTTACTTGTTGCTTTTTTGCTACAGAAGCTGCTTGCAAAAATGTTTTTCTGTGTTTTTGCTGCTTTTATATTATGTGTGTCATTTGTCTACAGTATATATTTGATAAAATTAGTTTTATTCACCAAAAAACGCATTGTTGCGATTTCTGCCGTGTTTTTGCACTTCTTCATTGCTTTGCAAGATGAAAAAACACTGCAAATCGCTGAGAAAATGGACATACTGCAGATTTAAAAATACAGCAGTTTTCCAATTCAATCAGAAGAAAAAAACATTGTATGCATGAGATTTCTGAGATCTATTAGCTTTTGCTGGTACTTTAAATGGCAGGTTTTAATTTACGTAAAAAAGCAGCAAAACACATGTGAACATAGCCTTAAGGGGGCTTTACACGCTGCAACATCGCTAGCGATTGCTAGCGATGTCAAGCGCGATAGCTCCCGCCCCCGTCACTTGTGCGACATTTGATGCTCGCTGCCGTAGCGAACATTATCGCTATGGCAGCGTCACACGCACTTACCTGTTCAGCGATGTTGCTGTGACCGCCGAACAATCCCTCCTTCAAGGGGGAGGTGCGTTTGGCGTCATAGTGTTAGGGCCAGATGGATGGGCAGACCCGGGAGGTGGATCCACTGGGCCGAACTCCCCGATGAGGGAAAGGAGTCCGGTAGCCGGAGCACTTTAGGTAGCAGGACAGTCCGTGCACTAGAGCACAATGGAGAAGTCCCTGGGACCACGGGGTCACTGATGGTGGTCCGGGTGACGGAGCTCAGGTTCGGAAGCCGGGATGATGTCAGGCGGGGTCCGGAACCGTTGGAGCGAGATGACGGGTCACCGCAGGGAACAGAGATGGTACGGACTGTCAGGATGGCAGATAGGCAGCGTTCGGGGTTCGAGATACAGCAGGACCGGATGGCAATGCAGGATCGGCTCTAGAAGAGAGAGAGGTAAGTATCTCACAGAAACACAAGGAGACCTGACTCCTAGCTTGGGAAACATGAAGAACAGGCCCCGCCCCCTTGGACATTAAACCCCTTTATACCCTGTACCTTAGTGCATCATTTCCTGTTAGTGGACACTGGCCCTTTAAGAAAGGGTCAGTGACCGCGCGCGCGCCCTAATGCGCATGCGCGCGGCCCGGGTGCCAGAAGCCAGGGCAGGAAGCTGAGAGGAGGAAGCAGCAGAGCCGGGCAGAGGCTGGGAAGCCGACGGGCGCCGGGAGCGGGGACCAGGAGGCCTGGGAAGCGCGGGCAATGGAGGCTGGAGAGCGGGGAGCGTGGCAGGTGAGCCGGGGAGCGGAGCAGAGGACCCGGGGAGCGTGACACATAGCGACGTTACTGAGGTGCCACTACGTGGCCGGCCAATAGAAGCGGAGGGGCGGAGATGAGCGGGACGTAACATCCCGCCCACCTCCTACCTTCCTCATTGCCTGTGAACGCAGGTATGGAGATGTTCATCGTTCCTGCGTTGTCACACATAGCGATGTGTGATGCCACAGGAACGACGAACAACATCGTACCTGTGGCAGCAGCAATATTAAGGAAATAAACGACGTGTCAACGATCACCATTTTTGAACAATTTTGCAATCGTTGATCGTCGCTCCTTGGTGTCACACGCTGCGATGTCGCTACCGGTGCCGGATGTGCGTCACTAACAATGTGACCCCGACGATATATCGGTAGCGATGTCGTAGCGTGTAAAGTGGCCTTTACTCTCTCTAGCATTAGCATATGATATTCCTAATATATTACAAGTAACACTTTCTTTTTAAGTATTTACTGCCGTTTCATCACTTACTGATTTCATTACAGATTATTTTCTTGCCTGTAGTAAAGTTTGGATACTCAATTAACGTGCTAAATTTAACATAACATGAAATCATTCTTTTTTTTCCATGGGCTTTGAAAGGTACTTGGCAAAGTCAGGTCATCCAATCAGCTTTCCCTTACCCCATGAGATGGAATTGTTAATATACTTGTAACATGGAAACCAAATGTGCAAAACTATTCAAGCCTGTCTGAGTTGACAGCAGTTTTTTATATATAGCAGACAAAACTCCTTGTGCTCACCACTTAAATGTACATGAGATGAAAAAGATCACTATGAGTGTGTGTATGTATATATAGTGCCATAAAGTATTCATACCCATGAATTTTGCCCCCTTTTTTTTTTGCTAGACACAACATTATATATATTTTTTGGGATTTTTTTAATATATCAACACAGCTTAGCAAGTGTTTGTGAAGTGTAAAAGAAATTATACATAGTTTTCTAAATATTTTAAAAATATCAAGCTTAAAATTGTGAAGTGCATATGTATTCAACCCCCTGTAGTCTGATACCCCAAAATAGAATCCTAAGTGATCAATTGCTTCCAGAAGTCTCCTAATTAGTAAAAGGAGTCCTCCTGAGTGTAATTTATTCTCAGTATAACTACAGCTATTCTGTGAAGTCCTTAGAGGCTTGTTTCAAAACATTAGGCTTAAAAACAGCATCATAAAAACCAAGGAACACACCAGACATGTCAGGGATAAAGTTGAGGAGAAGAGTAAAGTATGGTTAGATTATAAAAATATAGCCTAAGCTATATATATAGCTCTGAACATCTCATGAAGCAATGTTCAATCCATCATCCAAAAATGGATGGAGAAAAGCACAACTGCAAACCTACTAAGACATGGCCATCCACCGAAACTGACATCCCGAATAAGGAGGGCAGGAGGGGCTCTGATCAGATTAGTCCAAGGTAAAATGTTTTGGACTAAATGCAAAATGCTATGCAACGAACCCTAAAAATGGTTTCGATCAATGTATATTCATGTGTTTGAATGGCCCCAGTCACAGTGAAGACCTAAACGTCATTGAGAATCTGTGGCAAAACTTGACAATTTATTTTCACAGACGCCTCCATCCAATCTATATGGAGAGAAGGTATGCACACCAGTGACTATGTAAGGGGAATATATGAAAAGCAGAAACTGCTGTGTGAATACTGGCCTGAAAAATACAATAGCTATATGCAAAAATGAAAACATGAGAGTGGAATCTGCATTAGTGCCATGAAATATGAATAAAGATAAATTTAGCTCTTGAATTGATCAATGCAACAGAGCCCCAAAACCTCGTCACGGTATTCTCTTATTTTTGGGGTCCCTAGCTAATGTGTGTCCTCTTATGCAGTTATAAAAAACTTACCAAGTATGGGAAGCTGAGACTCAGGCTATATATGTATAATGTGGACCGGCAAGGTATGGGTGGGATCGGGTTCACAAACAAAAGACTACTAACAAATAAAGAAATAACGTTTGGAACACCATTCTAAGTGAACTGGGTGCAAAAACCTAAAAAATCTACACTATATGGAGAGAAGGTAGGCACACCAGTGACTATGCAAGGGGAATACATGTAATAGCAGAAACTGATGTGTGAATACTGGCCTGAAAAATACAATAGCTACATGAAAACATAAAAAAAATGAGAGTGGAACCTGCATTATTGCCATGAAATATGAATAAAGAGAAATTTAGGTATTGAATTGATCAATGCAACAGAGCCCCAAAACCTCTTCACGGTATTCTCTTATTTTTGCAGTTAAAAAAACTTACCAAGTATGGGAATCTCAGCTTCCCATACTTGGTAAGTTTTTTTTAACTGCATGAGAGGACACACATTAGCTAGGGACCCCAAAAATAAGAGAATACCGTGTGACAGTATGTTTTTTTAGGTTTTTGCACCCAGTTCAGACTTAGAATGGTGTTCCAGACATTATTTCTTTATTTGCCTCCATCCAATCTCACTGAGCTATTTTGCGAAGAAGAATGGACAAAAATTTCAGCCTCTAAATGTGCAAAGCTAGAGTAGAGTTAGAAGACCATGTATTGTATTCTGCACACTTCACAAATACTTGCTACTTTATGTTAGTATATCACATAACATCCCAGTAAAATAAATTTGAATTTGTAAATGTAACATGCTTTATTTTGTGACAGAGCAAGTTGGCATTCATGGTTCCCTCAATAAATTGTAGCTCCTGCAGCCGGCGATACTCATTCAGTCTCAAACCATGACAATCCCACCACCATGCCTGACTGTATGCAAGACACACTTGTCTTTGTGCTCCTCACCTGATTGCTGCCACACACGTTTGACACCATCTGAACCAATAAAAACCACCTGAAACAAACCTCTAAAAAAATCATCTTTATTGATATTAAATATTAAAAACAATAAGGCACCACGTGTCTAGTCAACATAGAGGACAAAAGACAATGTGCTCGTGAAGGGCCAGATGGAAGGCAGAGAAAGCGTGCAGGAATATATTAATATATAGACAGTTAGATGAGTTCTCAACAGTCTAAAAGGGACTAAGTAGATCCTCCACTTACCCTTCCTACCTGCGGAGAGTGTTATAATGTACTGAACACCCCCCGCTCCAAGTGGCTGTCCCTACTCTTCCCTGGCCTATGCCCACCACCAAACCAGGTGAATTGTGTACAAATTCAGGACAAACATGTAACAATTAATTTTGTTGGTTCCTGAACTGGACTGAATCCTATGTTCCAGTCGAGATACTGTATAAACAGCGGTTAGGATCAAGCTCCTGGGTCCACCAGATAGGCCGGTACCCTAAGCTTCTCCCGATGCGTTTCCCCCCCCTCCTAACTAAGGCTAGTTTCACACTTGCGTTGAACGGTATCCGTTGCATTGCGTTGTGTAACGGATGCAACGGATGTGTTGCATATAGTGGCACAACGGATGCAATGGATGCTGCAAAACAACGCAATTCGTTTTGATTTTTTTTTTTACACTTTTACCAGCGGCAGACTATTGTGAACGATCAGCTGATCGCTCCCTGCAGCCGGCCGCCGGGTGATCAGCTGATCGCTCCCTGCAGCCGGCCGCCAGGTGATCAGCTGATCCCTCCCTGCAGCCGACCGCCGGGTGATCAGCTGAGCGCTGTCACTTGCCGGCCGCCGGGTGATAAGCTGATCGCTCCCTGCAGCCGGCTGCCGGGTGATCAGCTGATCGCTCCCTGCAGCCGGCCGCCGGGTAATCAGCTGATCGCTCCCTGCAGCCGGCCGCCGGGTGATCAGCTGATCGCTCCCAGTAGCCGGCCGCTGGGTGATCAGCTGATCACTCCTTGCAGCCGGCCGCCGGGTGATCAGCTGATCGCTCCCTGCAGCCGGGTGATCAGCTGATCGCTCCCTGCAGCCGGCCGCCGGGTGATCAGCTGATCGCTCCCTGCAGCCGACCGCCGGTGATCAGCTGAGCGCTGTCACTTGCTGGCGCCCGGGCATGCCGTCGGCCGGGCATGCCAGCGGGCGGGCGCTCAGCTGAGCGCTGTCACTTGCCGGCGCCCGGGCATGCCGGTGGGCGGGCGCTCAGCTGAGCGCTGTGACATGCCGGTGGCCGGTCGCTCAGCTGAGAGCTGTTGCTTGCTGACGGCCGGGCATGCCGTCGGCCGGGCATGCCAGCGGGCGGGCGCTCAGCTGAGCGCTGTCACTTGCCGGCGCCCGGGCATGCCAGTGGGCGGGCGCTCAGCTGAGTGCTGTGACATGCCGGTGGCCGGTCGCTCAGCTGAGAGCTGTTGCTTGCTGACGGCCAGGCGCTCAGCTGAACGTTCGGCCACCGCGAGCCAAAATAAAGTTTGATTTAAAAAAAAAAAAAAAAAAAGAGCATGCGCAGTGAAATCCAGAGGATTCCGCTGCTCAAAACAACGTTACATGCTGCGTTCCTCCCGCTGGGCGGAAGCAACGGAGCGTCGCCCAGCGGAAGCAACGCAGGTCTTTTTGGTACAATCCGTCAACCATACAAGTCTATGGGAAACAGCGGAATCCGTTAACGGATTCCGCTGTTTTCCAAAAGGGCGGATTGTAACGGAAGGAAAACAACGCAAGTGTGAAAGTACCCTAAGTGGTCGGGGGTTCATCAGGGGTAAATTGCCAACAACACTTGGAAAAAACCTCCAAGATTAATAAAGTAGCAGCAGCAGGATATGCTTGCCTAATACGTCTCAATGAAGTCTCCAAAGGGCATATGTCACTTCCTTGTTTCAAAAAAGGGGAGTGATGTCTCAGCATAAATAGTGCTGTTTATGATGCACAAATGCAGTATAATGCACCTTATCAGATCATATAGATAGCCATGTTCCACAGGAACTCTAAATATATCCCCACAACCTCTTAGCTCCTATAATTATGATGGTAAGCCTCTTGTTGATACACAATAGAGAGCTTGGAACAGGGGGATTAGTCAGCCCTCTCCTGTATTGTATGGGTTAATGTTCTGTAATCCAGGTAGCAGCCCTGCACCGTAAGGATTCCTGAATGCAAACGCTGAGTCTCTGCTTTAATACATACAGGCCAATATGTGCACCAGAGATGTAGCATAAGACACACTCAATCTGCAAGGACAAATGTCCCGAGCGCTATTTGCACATCTAATCACGCAGAGAGTGGAGGAACGGCTGCCAGGGCTAGAGGTGGTATCACCTGTGGTGTCTCCGCATGCTGACAGCTGTATTGCTGTAATGCTTGTCACTACCTTACGGGGTCACATGAACAGAAGAGTAGTCAGGAGAGCTGGGGTCTGGTAACAGGAGGTCACGTATAATCATAATGGGTAAACAGAGACGTAGTCAGCGCATAATCTAAGGGTCACAATACCAGAAGAGCACATAGTAGTAAAAGGGAGCAAGCAAAGATGTAGTCAGATAACGGTGTGGGGTCCAATACAGAAATGCATGACAGAAATAGTAGGCAGAGGGAAGTCCAATAACAGTCCGTGGTCAGAATACCAAGATCAGAATATTAGCACACATACAAACTATGGCAACATAGCAGAGCCAGAGAATACAACTGGCAGAGATCTGGGGGAGCATGCTCAGTAAAGAAGCCTGAGCAATTACCTGGAAGATGGAACAGCTGAGAAACCAGCACCTCCCAGAACCAACCTGGACTCCAGTATGGTGACCAAGCTGCTAGTTCATTATCAAGGACGGCACCACAGAGCATCTCCAAGGGCAAGATGCTCTGCACAAAATAGACACACTGCCAGATTTGGAAGTCCTCCAGAGCATCTCCAAGGGCAAGATGCTCTGCAGAAAGGAATAGACACACTGTCAGATCTGTAAGCGCCGCAGAGTATCTCCAGGTCTGTGAGATGCTCTGCACAGAGTATCGTGACAATTGCACTCTGATTTTTACTTTTGAGTGACATCTCCCTTCTTACATAAGGTTATAGTGAGGCAACCATTATTCTGGACACAAGTCTGCTCTATTTTTTCTGGTTTAAGAAAGTTTTTATTATATCACAGACAGACGGGGGAATATCTAGTATCCTACGTATTTAGTCTTTACAGTACAATGAATACTACATAATTCTTAGTATTTCCTGAGCCCTCTGCTTGCCTTCTTTCTGTGAATGACCGTTCACTGCTGAGATTTCAAACTGAGGAGGCAGGTCATTCACAGACTGGAGGTGCGGAGAATCACAGACAGGGAGAAGCAAACCCAGTGTACAGACCTCCTCTTGTGCACCCAAATCTACACTGTGTGCAGAATTATTAGGCAAATGAGTATTTTGATAACATAATTTTTATACATGTTGTCCTATTCCAAGCTGTATAGGCTTGAGAGCCAACTACCAATTAAGTAAATCAGGTCATGTGCATTTCTGTAATGAGGAGGGGTGGGGTGTAATGACATCAACACCCTATATAAGGTGTGCTTAATTATTAGGCAACTTCCTTTCCTTTGGCAAAATGGATCACAAGAGAGATTTGACAGGCTCTGAAAAGTCCAAAATTGTGAGATGTATTGAAATTGCCAAACTTTTGAAGCGTGATCACCGAACAATCAAGCATTTTCATGGCAAATAGCCAACAGGGTCGCAAGAAGCGTTTTGGGCAAAAAAGGCGCAAAATAACTGCCCATGAATTGAGGAAAATCAAGCGTGAAGCTGGCAAAATGCCATTTGCCACCAGTTTGGCCATATTTCAGAGTTGCAACGTTACTGGAGTATCAAAAAGTACAAGGTGTACCATACTAAGGGACATGGTCAAGGTAAGGAAGACTGAAAAACGATCACCTTTGAACAAGAAACATAAGATAAAATGTCAAGACTGGGCCAAGAAATATCTAAAGACTGATTTCTCAAAGGTTTTATGGACTGATGAAATGAGAGTGACTCTTGAAGGGCCAGATGGATGGGCCAGAGGCTGGATCAGTAAAGGGCAGAGAGCTCCACTCCGACTCAGACGCCAGAAAGGTGGAGGTGGGGTACTGGTATGGGTTGGTATCATCAAAGATGAATTTGTGGGATCTTTTTGGGTTGAGGATGGAGTGAAGCTCAACTCCCAGACCTACTGCCAGTTTCTGGAAGACAACTTCTTCAAGCAGTGGTACAGGAAGAAGTCCGTATCATTCAAGAAAAACATGATTTTCAAACAGGACAATGCTCCATCACATGCATCCAACTACTCCACAGCGTGGCTGGCCAGTAGAGGTCTATGAGATGAAAAAATAATGACATGGCCCCCTTGTTCACCTGATCTGAACCCCATAGAGAACCTGTGGTCCCTCATAAAATGTGACATCTACAGGGAGGGAAAACAGTACACCTCTCAAAACAGTGTCTGGGAGCTGCAGTGGCTGCTGCACGCAATGTTAATCGTAAACAGATCAAGCAAAAGACAGAATCTATGGATGGTAGGCTGTTGAGTGTCATCATAAAAATTGTGGCTATATTGGTCACTAATTGTTTTGGGTTTTGTTTTTGCATGTCAGAAATGTTTATTTCTAAATTTTGTGCAGCTATATTGGTTTTTACCTCGTGAAAATAAACAAGTTAGATGTGAATTTATTTGGTTTTTATTAAGTTAGCAAAAAATGGGGCTCCAAGTCCCAGGAATATTATTAGGCAATAATTAGTTAAATTATTCCAAAATTACAAATTTTTTTTTAGAAAATAAATTATCACACCACCAGTGTACAATGTGAATATAGATATAGTGACCAGTTCTGTCGCTTGCATATAGACAAAAAGACAAGGTATAAGATATACATAGACAGTTGTCAAAAGTGAGGGTTCACATAAAAGGGATCAAGTCAGAGCCCAGGACTTAACTTAGGGGCCACACTTCAATAGTTCAGGCAGCACCACACAGTGTTAAAGGACGATTTCAGTCCATATAGGTCCAGATAGGTATATAGTGGTGCTCTCCAAATATCCCTTTTTGTTAATGAAAGTGAGCCATCAACTTCAATGATAAACGGACAATCTCTACCCCAACGCGTTTCCCCATACAAAAACGTATGGTTCAACAGGAGGCTAAAAGATAAATGCACTATATCAGCAACCAAGTGAATTACAATAAAACCAACAGTTTAAAAGTGCACCACATGTGGTATGAGAACATGACAAAAATTAGAGATGTAAGAATAAGGTACTTGCCCAAAGAGATATGGTATCAGATATGCAGGTCCATGGTGCCAGTCAGAAGGGATCCATAGCCAAACAGACAATGCTGTAGATATAATGCTGCCACAGTCCAGAGAGGTGTCATGGAGCTGCATATCACAGTGGATTTAAATAGCCATAGGCAGCTGAAAATGATCAGCGTAATCATGCAGGTGCCGTCATCCTCGCAAATGCGCATGCCCGATTCATCGCGGGCAGTACGCACGCGTGACCGGAGGTCCGGCTGCACCAATATTCAGGGCAGTCCGGCACTGCCGTTAGCATCGCGAGTGCGCATGCCCGAGGTCTCTCAGGCAGCGCACACGCCTGAACGGAGGCCCAGCAGCGCCACATTCAGCCTATCAAGCCGCGAGTGCGCATGCCCGAGATCTCCCAGGCAACGCACATACATGGACGGTGGCCCGGCGGCGCCACATTCAACCCCCAATGACCATGTCATAGCGCATGCGTGGGACCTCCGATATCAAGGCACCACTATTTAGATAGAATAGATCATGTGACAGTGCCGAAGGATTACAGCGCGTGTGTAGTAGTATGCGGAAGATGGTTTTATATTTCGATTTTATGCATATCACTGCGTTGCTGCTTAGAGAGGAAATATAAAGATAAAGGCACCGTACCAAGTACAATTCCCGCTAAGCAATGTTAGACATATAAATAGATATAGGTAACATGCGGTATATATTTAATATTTCTACATATCACGGCATGACCCCTTAGAACATGGATTTAAAGATATAGGCGCCGTGTCAAATGAGGTCCCCGCTTACAACACTAGACATATAAATAGATATAATATATTCTTAAGCAATGTAACATACATTATTAAGCCATTAGTGAAACTGGACATATAGAAGATACCATAAATGCAACCAGGTATACCCCCCATGTTCCTATTAGGAAGGCACATCTGGAGCAAAAAATCCCGAAGGGCAAGATCAAGATTACATAAATATTGGCCATCAATGTGGCCCAGCCCTCTAAACAGGAACGGGGTCTTCCAAAGTAAGGCATAAGGATGATCCAGAACAATTTAGGGTTCCATTCAACACTAGGTAGGAAGGAAGCAGGAAAAGGAAAGCTGTTCATTGAGCCCTCTCGGAGTCAATGAACCCATTTTGAATATCCATGCTGATTCTCTCTGTAATAATACCCTGTCAAAGTCGCCTCCTCTAGGGCTAGGTCTGACCACCTCCAACACAGAGAACCGAACATGAGTTAAATCTCCACAATGAGCTGTATTAATGTGACGAGAAATTGGCGTATCTCGCCCGTTTCGGATGTCTGAAAGATGTTCACCCACCCGCCTCCGGAGTTCTCTCAAGGTCTTACCAATATAGTCCATAGGACATGTACAGGTAGCCCTATAGTCAACTCCGGAGGTTTTGCAGTTACTAAAGTCACGTAGAAAGAAAATTCTTCCCGTAGCTGCACTAGTCACCCTTTTGCATTGCTCCATAGAGCTGCAATACTTACAATTGCCACAGCGAAACATCCCGCAGATACGTCTATCCAACCAGGTTCCTTGCGGCTTAGGCCCCTGGTACATACTATGTACAAGTCTATCACCCAGAGTGCGGCCCCGTCTATAGGTGATGCTCGGAGATTGTGTAATATATTTTGCCAAGTCGGAGTCAGCCCTCAGGATCTTCCAGTGTTTTTTGATCACTGAGAATACCCTTTCAGACTGTACATCGTATGTGCCAATAATTCGTGTAATGTCAGAATCATTTTCACAAATCCTAGGGTCTATTAATATTCCTGGCATGAATATATGACTGTTGTATAATCTGTTTGGGATATCCACGATCCAAAAAAACGACCAAAAAGGTCCGAGGCCTGGGTCTTGAAATCTTTCTCCCTTGAGAAATTTCTGCGGATCCGCAGAAATTGCCCCTTTGGAATGCCCTTCCTAAGTGGGAGGGGATGATGACTATCCCACTTCAATAGGGAGTTGGTCGCTGTTGGTTTACGATGGGTGAGGGTATGGATTTTACCCCCCTCATCCTTAAGTATTACCAAATCGAAGAAGGTGATGGAATTCCGATCACATACATGGGTGAACCTTAAGCCCAGGGAGTTCTTGTTGAGGCCTTCAACAAACTGCTCAAACTCAAAAATGGACCCTGTCCAGAGGATGAGGATGTCATCAATGTACCGGACCCAAAGTCCGATACATTGATGAGATTCCCCATCCTCCCCCCAAAAAACTACCGTTTCCTCCCACCAGCCCAGGTACAGATTCGTATAACTGGGGGCACATGGGCTCCCCATAACTGTACCCCTGAGCTGGTGGAAGTACTTGGTATTAAATAAAAAATAATTATGATGCAGGGTAAATAATAGGAGTTCCTCAACAAAACTGCTGTGCCTCAAACACTCAACAGCCCTAGACCTCATGAAAAAATTCACTGCCATTATTTCTAGGTCATGGTGAATAGAGCTGTAGAGTGCCTCGACGTCAATGGAGGCCAGGATTGTATCTGGGCCCACATTGACGTCCTCAAGGATTTGTAGAAGATGTGGAGTATCCCGAACATAAGAGGGAAGGGAAGTGACAAACGGGCGTAAAACTCTGTCCACATAGATGCCAACATTTTGGGACAGAGAACTAATGCCAGCCACAATCGGCCTACCCTTCAAGGGCTCAAGGCCCTTGTGCACTTTTGGAAGGGCGTAAAACACCGGGGTTACTGGACAGTGTGTTATCAAAAACTCATGTTCGTTTACCGATATCAGGTTGTTCTGCCTAGCCCTATCAAGTATAGGGAGGAGAGTATCGATGTATGTCATAGTAGGGTCATGAGGCAACCGTTCATATGTATCTCTATCATTAAGTAGGGCGTGACACATATCAAGATATTGTGTATGGCTCAATATGACAAGGTTTCCGCCCTTATCGGACTGTTTGATGATAAAATTATCATTTTTTTGATAATCGATCCAGTGCCTGGAGCTCATCATTAGTCAGAATAGACTCCAAGCCAGATAATGATTGAGGGATTTTTTGAAGGTCATCCTGGTTCATCAGGAGGCTACAAGATAAATGCACAATATCAGCAACCAAGTGAATTACAATAAAACCAACAGTTTAAAAGTGCACCACATGTGGTATGAGAACATGACAGCATTGTCTGTTTGGCTATGGATCCCTTCTGACTGGTGCCATGGACCTGCATATCTGATACCATATCTCTTTGGGCAAATACCTTATTCTTACATCTCTAATTTTTGTCATGTTCTCATACCACATGTGGTGCACTTTTAAACTGTTGGTTTTATTGTAATTCACTTGGTTGCTGATATAGTGCATTTATCTTTTAACCTCCTGATGAACCATACGTTTTTGTATGGGGAAACGCGTTGGGGTGGAGATTGTCCATTTATCATTGAAGTTGATGGCTCACTTTCATTAACATAAAGGGATATTTTAATATAATTTTAGATAATGATTGAGGGATTTTTTGAAGGTCATCTTGTACAAGCTTTAAAAAAATGTCAACGCTTGTACAACCATGAATTGGTGGAGACTTTTTACTTGGTCTCTTCAAATTAGTGAAGGGACCGTCACCTCTCCCCCTAGTGTTGTCCCTAAGGAGATCAGTGAGAGACTGAAAACAACCGTAATCCTCCTCTAGGATGCCCAATGCCCTACATTGTTCCTGGGTATTATGCTCAAAAAATATTTTCCACTTTAATTTTCTGCCAAAGAGTTCCAGGTCTTTGATCCACCCAAAACAATCAAACCGATTCGAGGGAATAAAGCCCAGACCCCTAGAAAGTACCGCATAATCGTTACATGAAAGGGGAGTATCTGATAAGTTTAATATCCTCCACTGGCCTGATGTGCTCTCGTATGGGGGTAATAGCCCCCCAGGTGTCTTTGCTCCAAAAAAGAGGAACCAGAGGGACCAGAAGACTCATGGGGAGACCCACGATAGCCATACTGACCCTCCCTCCTTTTTTTTTCTTTTTTTTGGGCCTATCCATGGATGTGGATTGCGGTTAATCAATTCAGGGGGATTAGCACCCGTCCTTGGTCTTTCAGAATCGGATGTGTCCAAATCTGAAGAGGACACAACTGATGGTTGTCTAGTAGGGGGTTGAAAGGCCTTATCCTCCCTGAATTCAGTTACAGTTAGGTCCAGAAATATTTGGACAGTGACACAAGTTTTGTTATTTTAGCTGTTTACAAAAACATGTTCAGAAATACAATTATATATATATAATATGGGCTGAAAGTGCACACTCCCAGCTGCAATATGAGAGTTTTCACATCCAAATCGGAGAAAGGGTTTAGGAATCATAGCTCTGTAATGCATAGCCTCCTCTTTTTCAAGGGACCAAAAGTAATTGGACAAGGGACTCTAAGGGCTGCAATTAACTCTGAAGGCATCTCCCTCGTTAACCTGTAATCAATGAAGTAGTTAAAAGGTCTGGGGTTGATTACAGGTGTGTGGTTTTACATTTGGAAGCTGTTGCTGTGACCAGACAACATGCGGTCTAAGTAACTCTCAATTGAGGTGAAGCAGAACATCCTGAGGCTGAAAAAAAAGAAAAAATCCATCAGAGAGATAGCAGACATGCTTGGAGTAGCAAAATCAACAGTCGGGTACATTCTGAGAAAAAAGGAATTGACTGGTGAGCTTGGAAACTCAAAAAGGCCTGGGCGTCCACGGATGACAACAGTGGTGGATAATCGCCGCATACTTTCTTTGGTGAAGAAGAACCCGTTCACAACATCAACTGAAGTCCAGAACACTCTCAGGGAAGTAGGTGTATCTGTCTCTAAGTCAACAGTAAAGAGAAGACTCCATGAAAGTAAATACAAAGGGTTCACATCTAGATGCAAACCATTCATCAATTCCAAAAATAGACAGGCCAGAGTTAAAATTGCTGAAAAACTCCTCATGAAGCCAGCTCAGTTCTGGAAAAGTATTCTATGGACAGATGAGACCAAGATCAACCTGTACCAGAATGATGGGAAGAAAAAAGTTTGGAGAAGAAAGGGAACAGCACATGATCCAAGGCACACCACATCCTCTGTAAAACATGGTGGAGGCAACGTGATGGCATGGGCATGCATGGCTTTCAATGGCACTGGGTCACTTGTGTTTATTGATGACATAACAGCAGACAAGAGTAGCCGCATGAATTCTGAAGTGTACAGGGATATACTTTCAGCCCAGATTCAGCCAAATGCCGCAAAGTTGATCGGACGGCGCTTCATAGTACAGATGGACAATGACCCCAAGCATACAGCCAAAGCTACCCAGGAGTTCATGAGTGCAAAAAAGTGGAACATTCTGCAATGGCCAAGTCAATCACCAGATCTTAACCCAATTGAGCATGCATTTCACTTGCTCAAATCCAGACTTAAGATGGAAAGACCCACAAACAAGCAAGACCTGAAGGCTGCAGCTGTAAAGGCCTGGCAAAGCATTAAGAAGGAGGAAACCCAGCGTTTGGTGATGTCCATGGGTTCCAGACTTATGGCAGTGATTGCCTCCAAAGGATTCGCAACAAAATATTGAAAATAAAAATATTTTGTTTGGGTTTGGTTTATTTGTCCAATTACTTTTGACCTCCTAAAATGTGGAGTGTTTGTAAAGAAATGTGTACAATTCCTACAATTTCTATCAGATATTTTTGTTCAAACCTTCAAATTAAACGTTACAATCTGCACTTGAATTCTGTTGTAGAGGTTTCATTTCAAATCCAATGTGGTGGCATGCAGATCCCAACTCGCGAAAATTGTGTCACTGTCCAAATATTTCTGGACCTAACTGTAAATCCCTAACGAATTGGGAATGTTTTCTCTCTTTAAGGTTGTTTTGAAATCTTTCTATAGAGGTCTGTAGAAGCCCTTCCCTTCTAGTGAAATCAGGATCACTCTTAAAATGTAGGATATTATCAATTCCGGTATTTAATATAGTGGTGGATTCCGCAAATAATTTTTTCTCCTCCTCAAGCAATACATTCATTAATCTCAAAGAGGACGCTACAGATTCCTTACGCCAAAGAATAAGAAAACTATCTGAGGCAGTTCTTGTGGATGGGTGGATATTGATCCTAAGTCCCCTCGGGACGATTTGATGTTTAAGATAATTTTCCAGCCCCTTAATTTCCCACCAGGAGCGTATATTATTTTTATAATTAGTCAACAATTCTTTAAAGGAATCTTTTAGGGTGGAACCAGTATTCCTCGCAGAAAACTCTCCAGTGGAAAACACTTGGCTGGCTTCCTCAGCCCAGGAGGCAGTGTTGACAGGTCCTGTTAAAAATCCTGCCATACTTTGGAACAATTGTACTAGTATAAAAATGGGGCTCCAAGTCCCAGGACTATTATTAGGCAGTAATTAGTTCAATTATTCCAAAATTACAAATTTTTTTTAGAAAATAAATTATCACACCACCAGTGTACAATGTGAATATAGATATAGTGACCAGTTCGGTCGCTTGCATATAGACAAAAAGACAAGGTATAAGCTATACATAGACAGTTGTCAAAAGTGAGGGTTCACATAAAAGGGATCAAGTCAGAGCCCAGGACTTAACTTAGGGGCACATTTCAATAGTTCAGGCAGCGCCACACAGTGTTAAAGGAAGATTTCAGTCCATATTGGTCCAGATAGGTATATAGTGGTGCTCTCCAAATATCCCTTTTTGTTAATGAAAGTGAGCCATCAACTTCAATGATAAATGGACAATCTCCACCCCAACGCGTTTCCCCATACAAAAACGTATGGTTCATCAGGAGGCTAAAAGATAAATGCACTATATCAGCAACCAAGTGAATTACAATAAAACCAACAGTTTAAAAGTACACCACATGTGGTATGAGAACATGACAAAAATTAGAGATGTAAGAATAAGGTACTTGCCCAAAGAGATATGGTATCAGATATGCAGGTCCATGGCGCCAGTCAGAAGGGATCCATAGCCAAACAGACAATGCTGCAGATATAATGCTGCCACAGTCCAGAGAGGTGTCATGGAGCTGCATATCACAGTGGATTTAAATAGCCATAGGCAGCTGAAAATGATCAGAGTAATCAAGGTGCCGTCATCCTCGCAAATGCGCATGCCCGATTCATCGCGGGCAGTACGCACGCGTGACCGGAGGGCCGGCTGCACCAATTTTCAGGGCAGTCCGGCACTGCCGTTAGCATCGCGAGTGTGCATGCCCGAGGTCTCCTAGGCAGCGCACACGCCTGAACGGAGGCCCAGCAGCGCCACATTCAGCCTATCAAGCCGCGAGTTTTGGACAGTTTCTCGCGCGAGTCTCTCCAATGCAACTTTATGGGAGCATGAAAAAAATGCATGTCACACGGATCGGCACTCACACCATCCTAGTGACATTCGTTTTTCTAAATACATTAATCGCATGTTTCTCAAAACACTGGAAATGAGTGAGGTCTCACAATGTCGGTCAATCATAGAGATTGACCGACATTGTGAGACCTCACTCATTTCCAGTGTTCTGAGAAACATGCGATTAATGTCAGTCGGTCTCTCCCTCTCGGTCTCTATTCTCTCTGTCGGTCTGTCTCTCTCTCTGTCGGTCTCTATCTCTGTCAATGTCGGTCTATCCCTCTTCCCCCTCTCTGAAACTCACCGATCCCTGATCACCGGCGCGGCGCTGCACGGCGTTCATACTGCTCCGGCAGCTTCTCCTCCTTTGAAAAAGCCGGCCGCTCATTATTCAATCTCGTAGTCCCTGCTTTCTCCGCCCACCGGCGCCTATGATTGGATGCAGTCAGACACGCCCCCACCGCAGACAGCTGCAACCAATCACAGCTGCCGGTGGGCGGGTCTATATAATGCAGTAAAAAAAATAAATTATTTATAAAAAACGGCGTGCGGTTCCCCCCAATTTTAATACCAGCCAGGGTAAAGCCACACGGCTGCAGGCTGGTATTTTCAGGATAGGGAGCCCCACATTATGGGGAGCCCCCCACTCTAACAATATCAGCCAGCAGCCGCCCGGAATAGCCGCATCCATTAGATGCGACTGTCCCGGGACTGTACCCGGCCATCCCGAATTGCCCTGGTGCGGTGGCAATCGAGGTAATAAGGAGTTAATAGCAGCAGCCCATAGCTGCCACTAAGTCCTAGATTAATCATGGCAGGTGTCTCCCCGAGATACCTTCCATGATTAACCTGTAAGATAAAGAAAATAAATACATACACCAAAAAATCCTTTATTTGAAATAAATGACAAAAAAAAATCTCTTTCACCACTTTATGAAACCCCCAAATACCCCTCCATGTCCAACATAATCCAAAGAGGCCCCTCGACGCTGTCAGCTCTGCTACATCAGAAGCTGACAGAGAGCGGTCACAGACCACGACCGCTCTCTTTGAGCTCCCCGCAGCGACTGAAGTGAGTCGCGCTATCAGCGATGATGTCACTCAGGTTACCCGCGGCCACAGATCTCAGCGGGAGGACTTCTGCTGTGGCCGCGGGTAACCGCAGTGACGGCACCGCTGATAGCGCGGCTCACTGAGGTCACTCAGGGGATTTGCGGTCACCGGTGAGTCCTTCACCGGTGACCGAAAATCAGGCCATGCCACACAGACAGAGCCGCGGGATGACAATGAAGTCGGGTAACGTTCAACCGACTTCATTCTGATCGTGTGGCTCTGTCTGTGTCTGCTGTCAGCGGCTATTCAGCTCTGCTACATGGCTCTGCCTGTGGCTGCTGTCAGTGGCCATGTAGCAGAGCTGAATGGCAGATGACAGCTGCTGAGAAAAAAAAGGATCACACATGGATCACACACGCATTACACACACTCTGCTACCCTGGAAACAATTAAAAAAAAGCATCGCACTTGCATTGCACACTGACCTAACGTGAACTAAAATCGGCCGAGTTTTTTTCAGGCAACTTGGACCGATTTTACACGCATAGATGTGTTTCCAGCCTTTTGCGTTGATTGAGAACAGAGTTGTTGATCAATAATAAAAAAAAATCCTCTAAAATACAACTTGCCTAATAATTCTGCACACAGTGTAATTTGCTGAAAACTTCAAATAGTGATTTTAAAAAAAGAACAAAGCTGATTTCTTCACCAACGGTATCCATTTAATCAGTATTATAGCTCCATAACTACCATTTCTTTTTCTTAAATTACAAAATTGGGCTGATAAGTTCTCTTTCAATGTTTCACGGAGTGCAGTAAGCAATGCAAATATTTTATTTTGTCCTGTGAAATTACACATACTTGTGTTTAAATTTGTTTCTGAGGTTTTTTTTTATTTAATTAGTTCTTTTGGATATTGAATACTTACATCTAAATTGGGGTAATTTTCACAACTTGATTGGCATTACCTTTCCATACATCAACTTTGGCTTGCCGTCATCAAAATAGTTTTCCTTTTACATATTAGGTTTATAACACGCAAACATGATTCTTCATTTGCAAGGATTTAGAAGCGGCAGTCTCGCTTTTCAAAATCACTGTTGCCTTTCGTGAAGCACAAATTAATTAAACCTTGGTATCTTCTGCTCCTGATTGGCAGACATGCAATTACATCTCCTCTCTCATCAGTTGATTTCTAGCATTACAGGTTGCCACCGTAACTGCAAAATTATATATAATTTTCGAAGAGAGAAGCAGCATCTCTTAAATTTGTAGATAATTTTGTGCATATTAGCGCTGCACAGACATATGGTGCTCATAACTATTGATGGGTTATATTTTACTGAACAGAATTATTATAGTCTATGATTAATATAACCGATTGCTCGTGTGTCTTTACACTTGTCGGAAGGAAGTTTAACATTTGCAAGAAAAAAAAACTTCCTTACAAAAATGAATGTCTTATTAGGATTTTATACTTTTTAACTTGCAAAATACTTTAAATACTTTTGAGTTTTCATCTACAAAAAGTGGATCTTAAAAGTAATGTTTCACAGAGCACGGCTAGTCTTTCATAGAAGTCAAGTAACATCTCTAGTCTTTTGTTTCCTTTGGTCCATGTGACCAGTATAAAGCATATGTTTTTAGCATATTTCAGTTCAGTTTCTAGTTAACCTGGGGGTAAATTTACTAAACCAATATGGGACGCACTCACTGAGATCACTATGTGCCATGGAGTTTTTATGAAACATATTCTATTAGAATTCTTTTTTAATGATAAGTTAATTCATATAATTTTACAAATATATATATAAAAATAAAAGTGGTTTAAACACCCCCCAAAATAACTTTGAAGGGGGTTGAAATAAAAGAATCAAAGGGGTTTTCCGCTACTTAGACAACCCCTGCTTATTCCACGTGTTTCCTCCAATTAAAATAAAAAGCTTAGACTCACCTTGGTAATGGCACCGTTCCAGCGATGGCAGAACTCATGTTCCCGGGGCTCACGTGTGGTTGTGACATCTCTTTTCTATTCATGACTCTCTATGGTCAATTTCTTAGGAAGACAATTCACCTATTTGTTTGAGTTTCAATAATTTTTATTGTACTTTAAATTTAAACATATATTACATAATGAATTGCATTTATAAATTTGTTTAAATACATTATCAATAAGTATACGTACATTTACAATTTAGTATTTTATGGGGTAAGGAAAGAGAGGTTGGGGAGGGTAGATTAGGGAAGAAGAACTTTATTGGGGGCAAACTTGGAAGAATCAAGGAAAAGAATGGAAGGGTAAGTGGTAAAGGGAGACTCAACCTTAAGAAAAAAGATTATAAGAGTAAAAGAATGAAAGAAAGATTGAAAGGAAGAAGAGAGAGAAAAAGAGGGAAAGGGTTGGGTAAGTGAGGCCAGAGGTTTTTTTCACCTATTTGTTTGAATTTGTGAATGTAACAAAACAATTTTGGAGTTTTTGCCGCTCATCAGAATGTGCAATTTAAAGTTCTGGATCTGGTTTTGATGTTATGAGTTACCTTGCAGAATTTTTTTCCAATGCATTGGTCTGAAATCAGGTCTCTATACTTCTTTGGGTCTCTTCAGTGCGAACATTTATTCCCCATCCTGTGAAAATTGGAGGAAACTTGAGAAGCCCAAGAAAATACAGTGGTGCTCTTCATTATCTTTGTTCGACATATTTAAAATATCTGGCACGAGATAACCAGCTTTGAAAAATAAACAAAAATGATTTTGTGATACTCTGTCACAAGATGTACATGCTATATGCATGTGTGGCCACCCAGTGGTTGAGATTTAGGGCTCATTCAAAGACCTCCGCATAACAGGCTGATCTTGGACCAAAATACACGGAGTAGCCATGGCACTCCCTTCCTCATAAAAATGTATGAAGTTGTAATGTTCTGTTTGGATTACCCACTGCCAATCCATGCATTGTGGTCCGAGATCAGCCCAATGTGCACAGATGTCTGAATGAACCCTTAGGGGTATTTTGCACACTACGACATCGCAAGCCGATGGTAGCGATGCTGAGCGCGATAGTCCCCGCCCCCGTCGCAGCTGCGATAGCGAACATTATCACTACGGCAGCTTCACATGCACTTACCTGCCCTGCGACGTCACTCTGGCCGGCGAACTGCCTCCTTTCTAAGGGGGAGGGTCGTGCGGCGTCACAGCGACGTCACACGGCAGGCGGCCAATAGAAGCAGAGGGGCGGAGATGAGCGGGACGTAAACATCCCGCCCACCTCCTTCCTTCCGCATAGCCGGCGTGAGCCGCGGGATACAGGTAAGGAGAAGTGCCTCGCTCCTGCGGCTTCTCACACAGCGATGTGTGCTGCCGCAGGAACGAGGAACAACATCGTACCTGTCGCTGCCGCGACATTATGGAAATGACCGACACTACACCGATGATACGCTTTCGACGCTTTTGCGCTCGTTAATCGTATCAAAAATGATTTACACACTCCGATTTTGACAGCGACGCCGGATGTGCGTCACTTTCGATTTGACCCCACCGACATCGCAGCTGCGATGTCGTAGTGTGCAAAGTACCCCTTAGATTGAAGCGTGCCAGAGTTGTGCTTGCATATATACATGTATATATTGTATTAAATCTGTTTATTTGTGAGATTGTGGAGTTCTTAAAGGTAACCGTTCACTATTCTAAGTATATAGTGTTACAATGTTGGCCCGCCACCTTACTGAGAGTGCGGCTACTGAGACAAATTTAATTTATTTTCTCCTGGGAGCGGCCGGCTTTCAGTCATAATTGGCTATAGTCACCACTCACTATACTGTGACTGACAGCTGTACTCATTCCTCGACGCTTTGATCTACATCTTGTTTGGCACAGATGCACTGCAGAGCCGGCCGTGAATCAAAGTGCCGGGTCGTACTTACAGTCGTCAGTCACAGCATAGTGAGCAGTGCTGTGAGCAATAACTGTAATCACTCCCTGCACTGCCCCTGTGACTGAAATCTGGTGACTCCCAGGAAGAAATTAGTTACATTTCTCCCAGAGGCCACAGTTTCATCAAAGTGGCTGGGTAGTATTATAATTCTATTTACCTGCAGATTAACCCTTTTTTGACAAGTAAATAGCGTTTTCCTAGGTTACAGATTCTCTTTACCCAAATTAGCGGAGAGGTCAAAGTGAACACGTGTATGAACCTCTGGTTAGAGTCTAAAATAGAATGGCAGCGCTGCAGAGTGAGTGTGCTAACCAGGAGCCACTGACCATGAAATAAATGATTAGGCTTTGTGCACACAGGACCTATTCACTGTGCATTCCATTGTGAAGTATTGCAAATATACAAAGGACGAAATCTGCAGTATAAATTGGCATGTTATGGATTTCAGATATTCTCTGCAGCATGTGAGTGAGAAAATCTGCTGCACCCAAGCTATATCTGCATGTACCATTAAAGGTAACCTGTGATCCCAGCCAGGTATGCTCGACTCTGAAACACTGCGGCATATGAGAGAAAAACATACTTTAAAAGCCACCGGAGACTGAGCCGCGCTATTGACAAGCCATACAGGTGCGTCCCCGGCGTCTTCTCCCTGTCCGTTGACCGTGACTAACAGAGAATGGTGAAGTAGGGCTTGCACGGCCGCGCCAGTGAAAAAAAGTACATCAAATTTTTTTTTTTCCTTGTGTCCTGAGGAAGGGAGCAGAGACTCCAGAAACGCGTCGACCTAAAGATGAAATAAAGGAACATTAACCCTCTATGGTTAGAGTGGTCACTGGCGCGGCCGTGCAAGCCCTACTTCACCATTCTCTGTTATCAGCCATTTTGGGTGCTGCTGCCTTTGGCCGTGATTTTTTGCCTGCATAGTAGTTGTGACTCTCACAACTCTCTGGGTGAGTGATATTCTTTATTTCACCCCACATATTACCCAGATAAGACCCTATTTGCGCTTCTTTTTCCACAGCTTCTCTTATTTCGTTGACCGTGACTGAAAGACCTCTGCCTATACACGCACATAGGGACCTGACAGTCACTGTCACCGGGGATCCACCTGTTCAGCCGGTCAACAGTGCAATTTGGTCAATGGCGGTTATTGGAGTATGTTTATCTCTGAAACTACGGAGTGTTTCCGAGTCAAATACTTAGCTGGAATAATAAAGCCAGTAGCTCTTACATGCTGCCCACCATTTTGGCAACATATATCAGTTGACAGGTTGCCTTTAACTCTTTAATGACCAGATTTTTTGTTTTTTGTACTCTAGATTTTTCTTGCATTCTTCTAAGAGCCATTTTTTTTCTTTTCTTCTGTAGACATAGACTTATAAGGTTTCGTTTTGGGGGTGACAAGCTATCGTTTTGAATGACTCCAGTCGTTTTGCCATACAATGTACTGAAAAATAGGAAAAAAAATCCAACTGGGATTGAATAGTGAAAAAATGCAATTTGAGCTTTATTTTTTGGGTTTTTGTTTTTAGTTTACGATCTCATTGTACAGTTGAAAATGGCCTTAAACATTATTGTCCAGGTCAGTACGATTACGGTGATACTAAACTTGCATTGATTTCTTTTTCTATGTTAGTGATTAAAAAAATCTCTATTTTGCAGGAAAAAAAAATAACATTTTTCCTTTGTTGCTATTTTCCGAGACCTGTACTAACATTTTACTTTTCCTCAATGGAGCTGAGTGAGGGCTTTTTTTTAACGTGGTGAGCCAATATTTTTATTAATTCCAATTTGGGTTACATAGAAGGCTTTGATTGCTTTTTATTTAGATGACCAAATAAACAAAATTTCAATTTTATTTATTTATTTTTCATTTTAGGGTGTTTAACCTATACTGGTTAAATAACCTAATATTTGATAGATTGGACACAGTAATACCCAATATGTTTAGTTTGGAATTGTTTCTCTTTATTTTTAATAAGGGGCAGATTTGAATTTTATATTTTTAGCATTATTTTTTAAGTCCCTTAGGGGACTAGAGTCTGCAATAGTTTGGACTGAATTACATACTAATGTATTGTATACCATAGGAAAATTCACCAATTCACCCTATGATTGAACTTCACAAGAGTACCAAGATGGCAGCCATGGGGGCCTTGATCCAGTGATCGCAGTATCTATGCTTCAACCGCTGTTTTTAGACACAGAACACAGATGCCGGCTATGTAATATAGTCTGTATCTACTGTGTGTGGAAGGAGCTAAATTACTGTGTAATTTATAGTTTTTTGTCTTTATTTTGTGATGCAAATATCAAAGAAATCTATTTAGTTTCTTTTTTTTGCTCATGTTTCAGCACAGATAATCTTTTGAGTGAATTCTCCTGGTTATTACAGTCATGTAGATACCAAATATGTGTAGGTTCATTATAAGATATATATATTTCACATTAAAAAAAATCAGATTTTATTGTGGCAGTGTGGAGTTTCGTTTTTTTTATCCCTATTATTTTCATTTTTTTCATTTTTTTTCAATTTTATGTATGTATTATTTTACATAATATGTTCCCCACAAGATCATTTTTTATATATATATATATATATATATATATATATATATATATATGTGTGTGTGTGTATGTGCTCACAATCTGGATATGCTGCGTCCTGGACGCGGCGGGTTCTGACCTGTGGGGCCGCTAGTGTTTTCCATAGGAGACTGCAGCTGCCCGTGCCCATCAGTGTTTAGGCCACTATGGTCTTTCTCTCTGTTCTCCGTAGAATGCTTGCAGCTTTGCAGCCAGCTATTAATATGCTTGCAGTTCGGGAAGTTGCACCGCATGCCAGTTTACACTGCGGGAAAAACAAGCACAATGGGCATGGGATTTATATAAATCCCATCCACTGTGCTTGTACTGTACAACACAGCATTTTGGACGCAGCTGAAATATGCTGCGTACAAAACGTTACTATCCCTGATTGTGGGCACACAGCCTAACTACAAGGGGAAGTAGCCCCGTTTTGTGCCCCTCATTACTCACAGAGCTAGTATGGATCTGCTATGATTGCTGGATCTTACAGAAGCTCCCGAAGTGCCGGTAATTCTGTATACTGCATAGTTATTTATGATCACTATGTAGGGTAAGAATAGAAGGCCGTAGCAACAGCTTCTGTCATACCCCCGGTCACCAGCTGTGTCTGACAACTGGAGAACCCACCTGCTCTTGTCAGATAGCAGTAGTTTAACCTCACTTCCTAAAATTACAATCACGTGGAAATAAAGCCCAAGACTAATTGCCATAAATTTACAGCACTTCTGCGCTTTGGGGTTAAATAGATATATTCTTTCCTTTAAGAATTTTGACTATTAGGGAATCCAATGAGTTAAGAATAAGTAAAGTTTCGGCACACCCAAACTTAGAGATCCATACAAGATGTAGAGCCTCAGACAGAACGGAAGGAAAATGGTAGTGCATGCTATACCAAAAAAAAACATCCAACTTGCAAGAGAAAAAAATAGAGTCACTCACCATTCCATTGACATCGCCTTCAATAAGGGTGAGAACAGAAAAGGACAACAGCCATTTCGCGTGAAATGTATTCTTCAGGACCCGTTGAAGCGTACATCTCACTCGAAATGGCCATCATCCTTTTCTGTTCCCTGCTTTCTCCGTTATTGAATTTTATGCCACAATAAATATAATCAAGGGGAGGGTGAGTGCTGCTATTTTTTCTGTTGCATGTGTACCATTAGGGTATGTGTTTGTGTTGTGAGTGGCTTTCCGCTGCGGATTTGTGAACACAATCTGTTGCCTTTTGTAATGTTTGTCATATGCAGACAAATTTCACTTCTTAGGCTCTGTGCTCACAGTGCATTTTTAAGCCTTTTTTGGTGAAGTTTTGGTTCAGGCCTCTGCCACACTTACGTGACAAAACATAAAGTTTTTGTCACGTACGTGTTAAAGGGGTGGTTTTGTCCCCGTGTGTCGTGTTTATGGCACATACGTGTTCTCCGTGTGTTATACGTAATAACACACAGAGAATGGAAAGCCCCGCCTTATCTGCATCATCAGGCGCTAACTATGGTGCTGAATGACAGCGTCTGGCCAAAGCCACGCCCCACTGACGCTGCTTCCGGCCCCCAGTGAAGGATAAGCGTTGTTCAAATTCACTGGGGGATGGATGCAAGGAACAGCCGCGGCAGAGACTGCAGGTATGGTGGAGGTGAGTATGTGTTTTTATTATTTTTACACTGACACGTGTCTTTCTCTGGCGCGTGTCACACGGGCCCGCATCCACACTACATCCGTGTGGTACGGGTGCGGGCCGTGTGACACCCGTGCTGCCGGAGCAACGCGGACATGTCAGCAGTTTTAAAAAACGGACACACGTAAGTACGGAACGGACACACGTTCCATTCCTGAATACTTACGTGTGTCCAAAACATTAACAATGCATAGGACCACGTGGGCCCATGTCTCCGGTACGTGAAAAAAAAGGCACACACGTACCGGAGGCACGGATGTGTGACGGAGGCCTCAGTTTGTGGCCCATATCTGCATCTCTATCCTTATGCTAGCAAAGTCAATGAGATTTCTGAATTGCTGTGCGCACGTTGCTTGTTTTTTACTTGCGGATTTGATGCAGAAAATAAACTCCAGCATGTCAACTGTTGGTGCATTTTTTCATGAGTTTTGTAGCCCATCCAACCCTTGACTTCATTAAAATCTGCATGGCACAAAAACTTTTAAACCACATGCATTTTTTTGGTGCTATTTTGGTGCGTTTTTCTGCCAGAAGGTGCAAATTTCATGCAGACAATTTCTGCACCAAATCTACAGTGTGCGCACAAAGCCAAAAGCAGGCTTTACACGCTACAATATCATTAATGAATTATCGTCGGGGTCACGGTGTTTGTGACACACATCCGGCGTCATTAACGAGATTGTAGCGTGTGACACTTATGAGCGACCTTAAACGATCGCAAAAGCTGTCAAAATCGTTTGCCGCGGAGAGGTCGTCCTGAAACAAAAAAATCATTTTCTACTTATTAGCGATGTTGTTTGTCGTTCCTGCAGCAGCACAGATCGCTGTGTGTGACACCGCAGGAGCGACAAACATCTCCTTACCTGCGTCCACCGGCAATGAAGAAGGAAGGAGGTGGGCGGGATGTTACGTCCGCTCATCTCCGCCCCTCCGCTTCTATTGGACGCCTGCCGTGTGACGTCGCTGTGACGCCGCACGGACCGCCCCCTTAGAAAGGAGGCGGTTCGCCGGCCAGAGTGACGTCGCAGAGCAGGTATGTGCTTGTGACGTGTGCTACGGCAGCAATCACACAATATCGCACGTACGACGGGGGCGGGTGCTATCGCGCTCGACATCGCTAGCCGATGCTAGCGATGTCGCAGCATGTAAAGCCCGCAATACAATGTCATCTATGAAACGACCAGCAAATCTGCAGCATCACTGAAGTCACTGGAATCCGATACTGCTCTTTAGGGCCTGTTTGGAAACCAATTCTTCACAGCTGTCATTGGTACATTATGTACAGTAAAATAAATAAAAATGGCATTGGTGTGAACAGAGCCACAAAAATTAAAATATGAAATGATCTACAATTCTCAAGGCTTCTCTTTTTATTTTGTGGCCCTCAGTTTCCTTGAAATCTGAAGACAAATTCTCATTTTTTTAAACCATCAGAAATAAGGTATTATCATAGGTTTTGTTTTTCTTCATTGACAGCTGTCATTCGAAGACGCCTAATCTTATGAAGATGAGCTCCATCTTGCAGTTCCATCATCTTTCTCCTTCATAAAGAGATTTTTTTTTTCTCTTTTGGTTGGAGACAGCTCTTTTCTTTTCATTTTATCCACCCACAATTGTCTATTAACGTCAAACTGTTGTCAAGAAAACAGTGTCAAAATGGGCTGAATTTTTAATTTTCCCATTCTTCTTTGTTGATATTTCAGTTCGGAGTCAAATTAGAGCTGGAGCAGTGAAAGCTATGACAAGAAGCCTAATCAGCTGCAGGTTTCCCTGCCTCTCCGCACACACAGGACAGCTGTTTGCAGTTCATCCCATACGTCAAGATGACAAGAGTATCTCATGATGGCATTATGTGATATACTGTTAGGGGTGGCGGCCTTTCTCTGCTGTTTCTTTCCGAGCGTTATTATCATTTTTAATGCCTAAGTGGAAAAACATCAGCTAATCAAAGTCTTTTAAAGACATTTGGACAATTCTTTTTTAATTTTACGTGTTCTGATTCCATGTGCAAATCATTGGGAAAATGTTTTTTTATCCCCTGCCCCCCCCCAAAAAAAATTGAAAAAATCATATGTCTACAGAGGCAGAAGAATTAAGTAAAAACATACAGCAGATATAATGAGAGGGTATTTTTGAGAGCGATTGAACTTGATACTGTTCTTTTACGACGATCTTTAAAGGGGTATTGGTTAGCAGGAGAGTTGTCTCACATTACACAAAACCCTTTACAATTATACATAGATATCAGAATATACTTCAGAGGATTTAATAGGGGCTGGAGGAGCGAGGTCAAGGATATATGAAAATGGAACACAACAGGGACACATGGACTATGTGTTGTCTAGAGATGAGAAGATCAATCCATGGAAAATCCACTTCAAGTCGAATTTCTTAAAATTCTTAGTGATTTAGGCGTGCACAATAATCATGCACAAATCTTTCTTAATTGTCCATATTCCAATTTATGAGTGTGCTATATGTATGCATACAATACCCAAACAGTGATCAGATCAATGATTAGAGTCTGGTCCAATCAGTGCTTGGAAAAAGACTGCTCTATTTAAGGAACTTGAAGGCATTTAAGACTTTTTGGAATCTTTCCAAGGGCACATTTAATTATATTATTAATGTTTCCAAGCAATTATTGCATAGTAGATTTGTGTAGATTAATGTAATAATGGAATATTAAGACACAGGAAAAAGTAGACAGATGTGTCCCAGCATTTTCTGATACCGTGTTCTTCTAAGATGCGAGAGGAAGCATGAGGCAAGATACATGTTACTTCATTCGGTACATTCCAGACACTAAAATATAAGAAGAAATGTGTCTTGAATGTCTATGAATTCTGATATGGTTGCAAGAGCCATCTTGTCCATCATTTTGGGTATCTTCATATAATCATGTCTGTAACAGTAGGTCTATGTGAACTACAACAGTCAGCAATCAGTGAAAAATAATTAAAAAATGCACAGCGCCATTTCACGCACTGCTGAAGACTCATAGAACAGGCTAATAACATCAGGCATGGTTTTACAGACTTCCCTATAATGTATTTCAGTAACCAGATGACATAGTCTAGCCCAGCCAATCAGGGTGGACTATAACCAGTATATAAGATGTGGACCGCTTAAGCAACGCCATTTTTGGCTTTTCTAGCATAGGGATAGGTCAAAGCTCCCAGCTCACATAGGGATAGGAGAATGCCTAATCTTATTGTGGTGTGCTACTTCAGTGCTGAATACTGTTGATAATGAGCCTGTAAAATCGCAATATTGTTCTTCAGACAGCAATAATCGCAATGTATAATAGCTGCCAGCGATCGTAATATTGTTTGATTGTCATGAAATCAGATCTTTCAACTTGCTTAAAAATTATCACTTGGTGGCATAAAATTTCACCATGTAATAAGTTGATTTCACCTCGTCAACATGTTGCATTAGAGGAGTGGATTCTCATAAACACCACCCCAAAGTGCTAAAATCTTGGTCTGATTTTCAGCTGTAATACACGCTTTTATAAATGACTAGCGACTTTTCATCGACCACTCTAGCCATCTTTCGAGCGAATATTTGCTTTTCCAATAACGAGCTTGTACGCACGATAGCGATGCAATAAGTATTCGCTCGTCAATCGCTATCATTACAAAATCATACTGTCTAATAACACCTTTAGTCTCAGTCTGTGAATAATAACCCAAAAATTCAAGTGATATTGTGCTTTTGTGATTTGATTGATATGAGATATACTTTAGGAACAATAGCACCTTAATAACAGCCTTTTTTCACACATTACAAATAAGGAAAATCATGGCTTGTGCAACAGAAATCGTGATTCCTGCATTTTGAGACAGGCAAGCCATATTAGTTTTTGTTTTGTTTTTTAAAGACAAAAAAAAATCTCAATAACTCAGAAATGTAAACACAACTGTGCTTATTATTAAAAAAAGTGTTCAATTTTTTCCACAATTTTTTGTTACAATCGTGCAACATTTTATCCATTCACGCTACCCAAATGTTGTTGTTGGTTACCACCAACTAGTGAGCAATTCTATTGGCACGTATTCAGGTAAACCAGGTCTTGTGCACATCTATGAGCCCATAGATTGTGGTTCATACATGATTTATCACTTCCAAAAATTGATAGAAAATAGACAGCTTTTGTTTTATTCCAGTAGGATAATGTGTAGAACACACATAAAGGGCCTAATTACACCATCCCAAATGAAGGCATCACTAAAGTAAGATTTGCCTAAGGCTCACGCCTCTTTATAAATTAGATACATCCTACAAGTGTGGTGTGCCACCCGCATAAATTTTATTCGAGTCAGGGACTGGAGCACAATTCTGCCATACTTTACGAGAATAAGATGGTGTCGATTTTTTTAAAAAAAGGTGGCTTTGCCATGTCCTGTTCCATACCAGTTGAAAAAGTCTTAACATGACTTTGAGTTGCACAAAAAATTTGCAATATTTCAAAGTTCTTCATGTCAGAATTCTACCACCTTCGAATGGGCAAAAATCTTTCTTCTTCCTGGCATGTTTTTCCATTAAAGTAAATGATGAAAAACTTTAGCAATGATACCAGTAGTATGGGCTCCCAGTCTCCAACAATGTTTCTAAGAGAGAATAATATAAGATCTCATGGTACATGCCACCAATTTTTGTTCCTTTGGATTTATTTACTACCAGACGTGAAATTGGAAGCATTGAGAGATACAGTAAAGCTTCACAGGAGAGAACAGGTGCTGTATCATGGCTGTCAGCTAGTGCACCCATGTGCATAGGACCTAACACTCAACTCCTTTATACCAGCATTGCACTGCCTTCTGAGGGCGACATTGTCAGCTTGAATCTCTAAGGTACCACAATAAAACTTAGAATAGTTTATCAGAGACATTTATGGCATGTCGAAAATTAATACAGTCATATGAAAAAGTTTGGGCTTTATTAATGTTAACCTTTTTTCTTTATAACAATTTGGGTTTTTGCCACAGCTATTTCAGTTTCATATATCTAATAAATGATGGACTCAGTAATATTTCTGAATTGAAATGAGGTTTATTGTACTAACAGAAAATGTGCAATCTGCATTTAAACTAAATTTGACAGGTGCATAAGTATGGGCACCCTTATCAATTTCTTGATTTGAACACTCCTAGCTACTTTTTACTGAAGCACTAAATTGGTTTTGTAACCTCATTGAGCTTTGAACTTCATAGGCAGGTGTATCCAATCATGAGAAAAGGTATTTAAGGTGGCCACTTGCAAGTAATTCTCCTATTTGAATCTCCTATGAAGAGTGGCATCATGGGCTCCTCAAAACAACTTTCAAATGATCTGAAGATGAAGATTATTCAACATAGTTGTTCAGGGGAAGGATACAAAAAGTTGTCTCAGAGATTTAAACTGTCAGTTTCCACTGTGAGGAACATAGTAAGGAAATGGAAGAACACAGGTACAGTTCTTGTTAAGCCCAGAAGTGGCAGGTCAAGAAAAATATCAGAAAGGCAGAGAAGAAGAATGGTGAGAACAGTCAAGGACAATCCACAGACCACCTCCAAAGACCTGCAGCATCATCTTGCTGCAGATGGTGTCACTGTGCATCGGTCAACAATACAGCGCACTTTGCACAAGGAGAAGCTGTATGGGAGAGTGATGCGAAAGAAGCCATTTCTGCAACACACCACAAACAGAGTCGCCTGAGGTATGCAAAAGCACATTTGGACAAGCCTGTTACATTTTGTAAGAGATCCAGTGGACTGATGAAACAAAGATTGAGTTGTTTGGTAATACAAAAAGGCGTTATGCATGGAGGCAAAAAAACACGGCATTCCAAGAAAAGCACTTGCTACCCACAGTAAGATTTGGTGGAGGTTCCATCATGCTTTGGGGCTGTGTGGCCACTACCGGCACTGGGAATCTTGTTAAAGTTGAGGGTCGCATGAATTCAACTCAGTATCAGCAGATTCTTGACAATAATGTGCAAGAATCAGTGAAGAAGTTGAAGTTACGCATGGGATGGATATTTCAGCAAGACAATGATCCAAAATACCGCTCCATTCTACTGAGGCATTCATGCAGAGGAACAATTACAATGTTCTGGAATGGCCATCCCAGTCCCCAGACCTGAATATCATTGAAAATCTGTGGGATGATTTGAAGTGTGCTGTCCATGCTCGGCGACAATCAAACTTAACTGAACTGGAATTGTTTTGTAAACAGAAATGGTCAAAAATACCTTCATCCAGGATCCAGGAACTCATTAAAAGCTACAGAAAGCGACTAGAGGCCTAGAGGCTGTTATTTTTGCAAAAGGAGGATCTACAAAATATTAATATCAGTTTTATGTTGAGGTGCCCATACTTATGCACCTGTCAAATTTAGTTTAAATGCAGATTGCACATTTTCTGTTAGTACAACAAACATTTCAATCTACAAATATTACTCAGTCCATCAGTTATTACATATATGAAACTGAAATAGCTGTTGCAAAAACCCAAAATGTTATAAAGAAAAAAGGTTAACATTAATAGGGGTGCCCAAACCTTTTCATATGACTGTACCATTCATCTTTTAAAGGGGTTGTCCGGTCTAAATCTATAACTTGGCAGTCACTGTATGTGACTGCAGACTTGTGACTGTATGTGACTGCAGACTTGTGAATCCTCATATTGCATGCACTGTGCGCTGTGAGGATTCACCGGTGTTGGACCTGGGAATAGCGATCACAATTATGTGATCTACGAGGCCGTGCCCCTCTAATTGGATTCTGTCTGGGAGTATGAATGTCGCCTGCTCATAGCCACATGACTGTCATTCACAGCTCTGACACTGGAAAATCCTCACAATGCACAGTGTGCACAATGTGAGGATTCATAAGTCTGCAGTCACATAGAGTAACACATAGAGTGACTGCAGACTTATGGATTTAGAACGGACAAGCCCATAATGTAATTCCCCTCATGTATGTGGCTCAAACCTCAACTATAAACCACAATTAAGTTAATGCCACAAGTATGTTCACCTCATCGTTTACTTTCATGAGTGCATTACAAGGGTCAAGTGACTCTTATTCTCCCAATATAGCTGATTTAAAAATCGAAAGAGACAAATGGGGGCTAACAATCCTTTTGGGAAACATGATTGATCTACTGGGCTTTCTGGAAATAAGGAACATCCCCGACACATAATGTTCCGACAGGTGTACCACTGCACTTTTTTACCCATTTTTCAGCCATTTTGAAATAATTTTCCCTTTAGGAAATAGATAGATCTGACGAGGGTGGTCTCTATTCTGCACTTAACATTTTGCTCTCAGGTTGAGTTTGGTTTATCAAGGCAAAGGTACAATGTCAATTTTGTTATTGGCTTTGCTATTGCTGCCATCAATGATTACAATGTCCTTTCTCCTTAGTTGCAGTATCTGGATTTTACGGTGCCTTATTTATTGTAGTCTATTTGTGTTCTCTGGAAGTTCTGGTTAATTGTACAAAGTTTGGATTGTTGTAGCATATAGTTTCCTTTCTTTATGGGCTGACATCAGCAATTTTGTATTTGAAGGAATTGAAATGATGTTGCTCCATAACCCTCAGTAACTTTCACTTCACTGCAGTTTTTGCCTTAGGGTGGATTGTAAGTAAATTTAGCTCTGCATACATAAAGGATACATTTCAAATATTATTAGAAATCGCCTCAGCTGGAAATGCTGTTTAACTCTTTGAAGAATTTTCCTATCCCGTTTTACTATTTCCTTGCACTTTTGATTTCTATATGGAAAGATTTCTGCACACAGTAAAATATGTAATTGTGTGGTCGGTTGGCGGTGGTTCCAATATTAATGCACAAACTAGTTACTATTTAGAGTCTTTGGAATCTAGGAATAAGGCTTATGAGTTTTAGTACCTACATTTTTAAATTGGAGTCAGTTTCTGTTCATATAGTCACTGAGCAAGGGGAGAGTTGTGCTTGAAAGTCTATGTCTTCACATTCATACACGGAGTCCGAGCGTGAGCATGCTGCCTGCATATACAATAGACTCAACACTGAGATGCCCATATCCTAATGTCTCTTCTTTTAGTCACTTTATTGACACAGAGACTGGAGTACAAAGTTTCATCGCTATAGTCGTTGTCCACTATCTGGGTAATCCCTTTTTAAACAAAGTAGTCCCCTTTCGGCACTAGAAATATGGCACTTGGAAAATTTGTGCAGTCTTGACGAATTTGTTATAACACTGGCACAAGAAGATGACAGACAATATCCCAATATTTCGGCTATCAATCGCCTTTTGCAAGAGTATCTGTAATAGTGGCGCCGGTATCCTAGAGCAAGACGTGCTGTGGTATGGCTCTGTCTTTTCTACAATGACAGCAATGGGTCTCACCAACTTTTTCTGTTTGTCCGACATTCATCCACTGGAGTAAGCCCAGCAGCCCAATAGTAGTCTCTTATAGGCTGCAGGGTTCATGTGGCAAAGCAGTGGCACACCAACCCCGAAAGACCCGGTGCTGATGTCACTGGAATGGCAATTGGGTGATGAGTATACAGTATATATATATATATATATATATATATATATATATATATAATTTTACAATGCGGACTACTTCATTTATAAAGGGGGTTGTCTAGGCTCCACACCACATTCTATTGTATCAACTACAAAATGTCAGTGATCACATACTTGGTATCATCTGGTGCAACGGGTCAATGAAAAAAGATACTTAAAGATACAGGGGTAGGTTAAAATATCAGTTTCAGTATTGTGTAGACAGTGTTTCTTTAAGGAAGTTGCACTTACTGCTTAATTTACAGTCCGATTACTAGAATTCAGGAGAGGGGTGGCTGCTTATTCTAATTGCACACAGATGAGAGTTTTTAAGAGGCCAGTTACACATGTGGCATACCTCAACCCTCCCAGATCCATCAGGACATTCAAGGATTTAGGAAGTTGTCTCGGAAGGTCAATGGCATGTCTTAGTTTGTGTCCACTAGACACAGGTGTAATTAAATGCAATGGTGAAGTGGAGAGCCATCAGCTCCCTGCTCCACCATTCTGTTCTCTGTGCTGATTAAAGCCTGGTACAGCACGCAGTAAATCATTCTTTTCTGTCTTTCAAAGTTAGGATGTATGCAGTTAGGTCTAGTGCTCTATGCTGGCTATCAGTTTGTCACATTGGGGCATGATAAGTAGCCCTTTAATACTATAGGATAATGTGTAGTGAACTGTGAGAATCCATAAGCAATAGCAGAATTATTTTATGTGAATAGCTTTCTTTGGAGAATTCTGTATCTTCCTAATCATTTCAGAATTGCTGTTGATTTTTTTCATTTGTTGGTTTATGTTTAATGTTTTCTACTTCTACACATACTGATATGATACTTGCCATACTGCTTCACAAAGGCTAATTAAAATATGTTTTTCACATTCAAAATAATTTTTCTTCTTTTTGTACAGGCTTGCCAATGAAAACCTTGGTGAGAAAATTCATGAGCAAAACCAACTCCTGGCACACCTGGCAGAAGAAAGAGAGTATGTGGGTTTATCACCTCTATATCACATGTATTTGCTTTACCTTGGCATTAAAATACTGTAGTGTCTGCAACTTCCCTTGTAATACATTTTCATCAATACACAAATTTCATGGTAGTCAAATGCAGGTTTCATAGTTTCATAGTTTTTAAGGTTGAAGGGAGACTCTAAGGGCGGCTTTGCACGTTGCGACATCGCACGTGCGATGTCGATGGGGTCAAATCGAAAGTGACGCACATCCGGCGTCGCAGTCGATATCGCAACATGCAAAACCTTTTTGATACGATGAACGAGCGCAAAAGCGTCGTTATCGTATCATCGCTGCAGCCTCCGACATTTCCATAATGCCGCTGCAGCGACAGGTGCGATGTTGTTCCTTGCTCCTGTGGCAGCACACATCGCTGTGTGTGAAGCCGCAGGAGCGAAGATCATCACCTACCTGCCTCCCGGCTGCAATGAGAAGGACGGAGGTGGGCGGGATGTTTACATCCTGCTCATCTCCGCCCCTCCGCTTCAATTGGCCGCCTGCCGTGTGACGTCGCTGTGACGCCACACGACCCGCCTCCTTAGGAAGGAGGCGGGTCGCCGGCCAGAGGGACGTCGCACGGCAGGTATGTGCGTGTGAAGCTGCTGTAGCGATAATAATCGCTACGGCAGCTTTCACTAGATATCGCACGTGCGACGGGGGCGGGACTATCGCTGCAGCATCGGTAGCACATTGTTACCGATGTTGCAGCGTGCAAAGCCCGCCTAAGTCCATCTAGTTCAACCCGTAGGTCTGGTTTATTATTGAGGCTTCCCTGCATTCTGATCAAAAGAGTCTCCAGGATGGCGGTATTAGGAGGCTCACAGTGCTCTGGTCCAGCTGCCATTGAGTATAGACGTAGCTGCTGGACCTAGCATAGTGAATCATTTTTTTTAATTCTGTTAAGAAAGATTCAGAGCTGATATTTCCCAGCAATAAGTTTTGTCTAATTGTATAGAGTTTTTATAGTGTTCTACATACACACTCCTCAACATTAAAATTGCAACTCAAAGAAGGAAAAGTCTTGGAGCTATTGAAATCGTAGGATCGATATACAGTACAGACCAAAAGTTTGGACACACCTCATTCAAAGAGTTTTCTTTATTTTCATGACTAAAAATTGTAGATTCACATTGAAGACATCAAAACTGAATGAAAACGTAGAATGAAATACTTAAAGTGGGAAACAACTGAAAATATGTCTTATATTCTAGGTTCTTCAAAGTAGCCACCTTTCGCTTTGATTACTGCTTTGCACACTCTTGGCATTCTCTTGATGAGCTTCAAGAGGTAGTCACCGGAAATAGTTTCCAATAGTTTTTCAATAATTAATTGAAGGAGTTCCCAGAAATGCTTAGCACTTGTTGGCCATTTTGCCTTCACTCTGCGGTCAAGCTCACCCCAAACCATCTCGATTGGGTTCAGGTCTGGTGACTGTGGAGGCCAGGTCATCTGGAGTAGCATCCCATCACTCTCCTTCTTAGTCAGATAGCCCTTACACAGCCTGGAAGTGTGTTTGGGGTCATTGTCCTGTTGAAAAATAATGATGGTCCAACTAAACACAAACCAGATGGAATAGCATGCCGCTGCAAGATGCTGTGGTAGCCATGCTGGTTCAGTATGCCTTCAATTTTAAATAAATCCCCAAGAGTGTCACTAGCAAAGCACCCCCACACCATCACACCTCCTCCTCCATGCTTCACGGTGGGAACCAGGCATGTAGAGTCCATCCGTTCACCTTTTCTACAAAGACACGGAGGTTAGATCCAAAGATCTCAAATTTGGACTCATCAGACCAAAGCACAGATTTCCACTGGTCTAAAGTCCATTCCTTGTGTTCTTTAGCCCAAACAAGTCTCTTCTGCTTGTTACTTGTCCTTAGAAGAGGTTTCCTAGCAGCTATTTTAGCCTGAAGGCCTGCTCCACAAAGTCTCCTCTTAATAGTTGTTCTAGAGATGAGAAGGTGTGTCCAAACTTTTGGTCTGCACTGTACATGTTATTGATATGCAAATAATTGAAAAATGAAATCAACATTTTTAAACCTTTTCAGATTATTCAGCACAGAGTTTGAGCGCATTTGCCAAAAAACATACACTTAGCCACCTTATGCTATCAATGAGGTTAATAATAATTGTTTAATGAATGTTCCACCACCCTGAATGCACTTGGCCAGCAAATCCTTAAGATCCACTGCTGGCAGCACCATTTGCAGTTGTCAACCAATGACATCTACGATATGTTCAATGGGAAACATTCTAGAGACATTTGCAGGTCACTATAGCATATTTAGCAACATGAAGACTGGTGGCGTTGTGCTGAAAAATGCTCCTTGTACACTATGAAGGAATGGCTGTACCACTGGTTTACCAACCAAAATAAGGTTACACCAAGCTTTTAGTACACTGTGAATAAAGGTACAGCACACTATGCCACCTCACACCATAATCCTTGGAGTATGACCGGTGTGATGTTTCCTCGTGAAGGCCTCTTCATGTCATTACTCATGAAGCTGCCAGACCAATCTCTGATTATTATTATGTCCAAGACGAAAGCGGAACTTATACTTGAGGATAGACCTCCATTACAGCTTATAGTCTCTATCTTGCAATTATGTGGGCAACGTCATGAAGCCTTAATTAAAACGAGAGGACTTCATACCAGTACCACTCCTGCATTTATGGTGCGGGGTGGTATAATGTACTTTAGCCGGACCACTTTTATGTTCGTTATAGGTACACTAACAGCTCAACATTGAATTGGTCGTCAAAACAGTGGTAAAGCCATTCTTTCAAAGTGTCCCAGGAGCCATGTCCCAGGAGGCCCTCCGCCACTGCAATACATAGCGGCCATTTATAATATAGGTAGTCACTACCTCACATATCCCCCCATGTTCAAACTTGTACGGTTGAACACTTGCCAACATAGAGAGGCCCTGAGACAGGGCATCAGTGTTACCTTGCCCTACCAGACAAGAGGGCCCTCTCTGACAACTTTGAACACCAGCTCCTGACATACAGTCATGGCCAAAAGTTTTGAGAATGCTACAAATATAATTTTTTACAAAGTTTGCTGCTTAAGTTTTTCTAATGGCAATTTGCATATACTCCAGAATGTCATAAAGAGTGATCATCTTAACAGCAATTACTTGCAAAGTCAATATTGGCTAAGAAAATGAACTTTAACCCCCAAAACACATTTCAGCATCATTGCATTCCTGCCTTAAAAGGAGCAGCTAACATTGTTTTAGTGATTGTTCCATTAACACAGGTGTGGGTGTTGATGAGCACAGGGCTGGTGATCAATCAGTCATGATTAAGTAAGAATGACACCACTGGACACTTTAAAAGGAGGCTGGTGCTTGGTATCATTGTTTCTCTTCAGTTAACCATGGTTATCTCTAAAGAAACACGTGCAGCCATCATTGCTATGCACAAAAATGGCCTAACAGGGAAGAGTATCGCAGCTACAAAGATTGCACCTCAGTCAACAATCTATCGCATCATCAAGAACTTCAAGGAGAGAGCTTCCATTGTTGCCAAAAAGGCTCCAGGGCGCCCAAGAAGGACCAGTAAATGCCAGGACCGTATCTTAAAACTGTTTCAACTGCGGGATCGGACTACCAGCAGTGCTGAGCTAGCTCAGCAATGGCAGCAGGCTGGTGTGAGTGCTTCTGCACGCACTGTGAGGCAGAGACTGCTTGAGCAAGGCCTGGTTTCAAGGAGGGCAGCAAAGAAGCCACTTCTCTCCAGAAAAAACATCAGGGACTGACTGATATTCTGCAAAAGGTACAAGGAGTGAACTGCTGAGGACTGGGGTAAAGTCATTTTCTCAGATGAATCCCCTTTTCGATTATTTGGGACATTTGGAAAACAGCTTATTAGGAGAAGAAGAGGTGAGCGCTACCACCAGTCTTGTCTCATGCCAACTGTTAAGCATCCTGAAACGATTCATGTGTGGGGTTGCTTCTCAGCCAAGGGAATCGGCTCACTCACAGTCTTGCCTAAAAACACAGCCATGAATAAAGAATGGTACCAGAATGTCCTCCAAGAGCAACTTCTCCCAACTATCCAAGAGCAGTTTGGCGCCCAACAATGCCTTTTCCAGCATGATGGAGCACCTTGCCATAAAGCAAAGGTGATCACTAAATGGCTCATGGAACAAAACATAGAGATTATGGGTCAATGGCCTGGAAACTCCCCAGATCTTAATCCCATTGAGAACTTGTGGGCAATCATCAAGAGACGGGTGGACAAACAAAAACCAACAAATTCTGGCAAAATGCAAGCATTGCTTATGCAAGAATGGACAGCTATCAGTCAGGATTTGATCCAGAAGTTGATTGAGAGCATGCCAGGGAGAATTGCAGAGGTCCTGAAGAAGAAGGGTCAACACTGCAAATATTGACTTGCTGCATTAACTCATTCTAACTGTCAATATAACCTTTTGGTACTCATAATATGATTGCAATTATATTTCTGTATGTGATGTAAACATCAGACAAACACAATTATAAACCAGAGGGCAACAGATGATGTGAAAATATAATTTTGGTGTCATTCTCAAAACTTTTGGCCATGACTGTATAGTGACCAACTAGGTATATGTCAGGAGTCTGGTCACTGTCACTAAATTATTCTTTGTGAAACATAACCTATCAAACTTCGTCACCTCATCTATTGGAGTCAACACTTTGTCAGACCTTCCTTGTTCCCATCAGTCAGTACGATAGTGCGATTCACCTTAACCCGTAACTACGGTCTGGTGTGACTCTGTGTCATATAATTTACAGAAATTCTTGTCTGGGACTCTCAGCCTCAAGCTAATAAAGGATTAATTATCTGCAAACCCCTTGTACCCCTTCATTCAGGACATCTTTGTTTGTTTCTCTGCTGGCATATATCAAGTGCATGATACTCAGGGTAGCCACCCAGTTCACTGTAACTTTAATTGTGGATAGTATAACGAACTGTTGAGCCTCCGGAAACCAGTACACCCTACATGCTCCTACAGCTTTCTTAAATTCTTCATGCACAAACTCACTGGCACATGCTTCACTCAAGTCTTCGGGTACATTTACCATGCATTTGAAAAAAGAAATATCTTCCTTTTCATGCATTCACCAGACAATTGTCTTGTTCAGCTCTCAGAGCCAGCTCTTTCTGAAGTTCATGCTCTTTAAAATGGGATGGACACTGTCGCTCCATGTTCTCTAAGGCTGCCTTATTCATCAACTGGCACTCCACCAGGAGACCTCTGAGTTCAGACACTTCTTTTCCAGCTCACCTGCTTGGCTTTCAGCAGCCTGTCTCAGGAACCTTTCTTTCTTCAGATGGTCTTTCACTGGGGGGGATTTGACAAGCCTCGCCTTGTTCATGCAGTGTTATCTGCTCTTTCATCCTTAGGACCAATTGAGCTTCCATCCTCTGATGATTCCTCTGGTTCAGTCCTCACTTCTTCAGTGGTTTTTTCCACTTCTGCACATTCGGCCTACTCATGTGGTTCTGTTGTGACACCGTCAACCCTCTCCTGGGGCCCTGCAGCATCACTTTCAGTTTTCTCTTTGGTCTCTGCTGCTTTATCTTCAGCCACTTCAGAGCTGGGTAAACCACCAGTCTCCTCTTCATCTTAATCTTGAATTTTTCCTCCAGCAACATTCCCCAGGGTTTCTTGCCCTATAGCCCTCTACTGATAGACCACCAGCTGTTTGCTCAGCAATTGGAGAGAACACTCATACCGTCTTCTTAGCTGGCTCTTTCTCCTTGATTTCATCTTGTGGATCACCGTCGTTACAATGTGTCAGTTTCTCTTGCAGCACATTTTTGTTAGCCTCTAAGTTGGTGGCTGTCACTCGCAGCTTGAGATGCTCAGGAAGGTCATTGACCTTCTTTAAACTTGCTGAGGCTGCAGCTTGTTCTCCCTTTCTGTGGCCCTTGTGTTTCCGGCGAAGGGAGGGAAATCTTCGCTCTTGTGGGACTCAGCCCACTTTTGGGCACCCACCCTTTTTTGGGATATATTCCCCACGGAATTCGCATGTTCCTGTTCACACAGTATCTCACTATCTCCCTGGGCAACCTGGATCTGCCCTGACCCTTCGAGATTGTATGACCTGGTCCATTAGCGTCTCGTCAAAACACCCCACCAGCTCCTGCAGGTGCTGCCACTGTTCCTCCTGGCGCTTACAGCTGCCAATCACCAACTGCTGTTTCTGCTCCTGTAGCTGTTCCAGATCAAGCCGCTCCAATAGTCCCACCAGCTCCTCCATTTTGTCCGAACATGTTGTTCCACTCATGGTTGCTCAGCTCCCACAGACCTTCGTGGACACGCTGATCCACCACAAACCACTTTGAATATTTTTTGTGAATCCACTGATCCACAGCAAGCTGTTTGAATTTTCGTGGACCCGCCGATTCACAGCAAACCGCTGCTGCGATACAGACACGTGCCTTCTGGACCATTGCCCGCGGTCTAGCACCATATGTGAGGCTGCGCTCACTGAATGTAATCGGGTACACTTGTTTGGCTGCTAGATTTAGGCACACAGATTTAAATGGTCCAGTCAGTTTATTAAAGCACACTTAAACCTCTCGCCAGAAAAAAAACATGAGCCTTCCTTTGTTTTTAAAGAAACATATATGTTAAGCAGTCTGTTTCATTCGCAGGTACGCCCACACAGCTTTGGATATGACCAGGGCCGTGGGGCACTCGTTACCAGACTGGCTATGTTTTTCGGATGTCACGGCGGCAGGGCCTGACTCCGTGACCCTGGCGGTGTTGTTTAAAGTGAGGGGTGGGTTTTATTTACAAGGTGAGATTGTTTGTGACACCACCTGTGGTATGTGACAACATAGGTGCCACTGCTGCTATTCAGTTTCTCATGGGGTCAACGGTAATGCAGCTAAGTTGGTATAACTCTCCACAGGTAGAGCTGAGCCCCAGGACTAAAGATAGAGTTGTGGGGTAATGGCGGGGTTCAGAGCTGGAGGCGCAGGGAATAACTCGGCAACACAGGAATGCAGTCACAAGGTCTTTACTCACAGTCAACAGTTCCAGATTATTATGTCCATATGGTCAAATTCTGCCCTTGGAGTGCTGAGTCCTGCCGTGACAGGCCCCAGCCGATCCCCAGATAGTTCGGAGGCACAACCCGGTACACCCTTCTGTGTTCTTTCCCTGGTCATCTTCCTGAGCTGGCCTCTCCCGCCTGCCCCACGCCTTACACACAGTACCCTGGACCAGTGTCCGGGAATCCTTTTATGGGTGGCTTTTCTGCCTTGTCCCTTGGTCCTATGTGGTCACCTTTTCAGCGGTTTATGTGCGGATGTGGCTTTAGTACTTGCAGTAGCCTTAGCCTCCGGTTTCCTAGCTGAGCCTTATAGTTCTCCACTAGTTGAGGAGCCCCTATGCGACCAAGTCACTCCACACCAATATACTGGGTGTAGAAAAGAGTCCACGGGTGTATGGCACACTTCCCGTGGCCCTAGGACAACTTCTATCTTGATCCTGGGATGAGCTCTGCAGCTCCAGACCACAGGACCGTTCTCCTCCACGTCCACTTCCTAACTCCCTCACGTTTTACAGGTTGCTCAAACTAACTAAACTCCACCTCCAGACTAGCTTCGGGCTGTCCTTACCTAAGGAGACAGCATAGGTGCAACTTGCCCCAACTACAGTCTAATAGAGTGTTGCAAAATAAAGAGTGTCAGTGTGTGTGTGTATACTGATTTGTAACCCCTTCATTACCCAGGAATTTGATACCAAACCTCTGGCTGAAGTGCTGTACCTCTGTGGGGACTGTAGCCGCAGGGGTGCCACAGATACGTCCCAACATTAATTTTCAAGTAGAAGTATTGTACCATCCACTCACTGTCTTCGGTCAGTATACAAGTCCCTTCTGTGAGATTTCCTTTCTGAAGCTTGAGCAACGCCCCACACACTGACTCCTGTCAGCACTGATGTTTAAGAAACTGCTTCACTGAAGTTGTGGTGCCCATGAGGCTTCAATCGCCACAGAGTACTGCACCTCATTTAAGATGTAGTGCTTAATCCGGATCCGGAGGAGGTCGGTACTGGTTTCACCATTTACACACTCAAATACACAACCAGGTTTCCCTCCCCAATGGGGACCGAACTAGGGTAGGGTCTTAAGGTTGCCTTTAAACATGGTTGGCACCACCCATTAGTGACAGGGACCCGGGGAGGAGCAGCCACTTAGGGGGAGTTAGGAGACAACACAACAGTTTAGAGTTCTCTGGCAGGAGAGGACAGGAGCAGACGTGTCTTACCGCTGCTTGGCGGGACACAGAAGTTCATGCAGTTGCCGAGGGGAGAGCTTCATTTCTTCCTCAGAACCGGCACCACACAGGGAGCAGGACTCTAGGGAAGATCATTCTTCAAGTTGGTTCTACAGAATCTGCCGGGATGAAGAAGGTTTAAAGTTTCCCTGGCCACACAGAGCCAGAAAGCACAGTGCCAGATAGGATCCGGGGCCTAGGACAGCACCAGGCCCCACTGCGGAGCCAAGGCACCTACAAATAGGGACAAGCGTACTACTCGAGACGAACTGGGGTCCCCAAGTAGCTTTAAGCCACGGGATTCCAACACACACGGCGCTAGGAGGAAGGGAATGCTCACTGAGCGTCACACCGGACTGACCTCCGAAGGAATTCAGGTTCTACAGGGCCCATCACAGCAGGTGACCGGTACTTCCTGGGCGAGCGGCACCAAAAAGTGAGTAAAGACACTTGGAACCACAGCAACCGACTTGGACTCTTATTACCGGCGCCACCGCCCCGCGCCTCGGCGCTGAAGGCCATCACTACTCCCCTTGTCATCTTCCCCGGGGCCCGCTCCACCTGTGAGGAGCGATACCATCTCTGACTGCTACTACTGTCCGCCCGGGAGGGCAGCGATAGCAGCGGCAGCTAATCCCTGGCCGCATACCACAGGTGGTTTCACAACATTCTTCCCTCCTTATTGGTGTAAAGCTCAGGGCACGAAGCCAGGCAGGCCACCGCTACATCCCAGACCATCACACCGGCCTGGTGACGAGTAACTCAGGTACGAGACCCCGTGCCTGACAACCCCTGCCAGCACTCTGACAATTCGTACACCTGGCCCTTAATATATTAACAAGACTTATGGAACTACAAGTCTCAGAGCGAACATTCCAGGTTGTACATTACAGAGGACCTCCGCCACTGCGATACATAATGGCCATTTACAATATAGGTGGTCACTACCTCACAGTACTTGTTAGGAGATTACAAATAATATAATAAAAGGACTCCTGCAACAAAAGGTCATCAGGTAGCATGAACCTGTCCACACACAGATGAGAAATTTTGGATTTAAAGTGTACGGTAGTAAGAATGATTCCTTTTTTTCTCTGCAATTTGCTATACCATCCCCCACCTACTGTATAATGCTACTTTAATATGATTTCATTTAATAATAATCTTTTTGCAATGTGTAATTGTATACGAGTGCATACATGGTCCTCATCTTTCATAAAGCAGGTACAAGTAATACAATTAACGATCTGCATGCTGCTTTCATTCCATTTCTTGTATTTCAGTATTAGGTTGAAAAAAAAATCTTACAGGTTAATGAAAAATTGAGATGCTCGTAATATAATCTTAATAAACCGCATATTTACTTACATCTGAAGAGTTTACTGTTATTAGAATGTTTGCGCAAAGACGTTTTGTAAGAAATAAATTGGTCATTCAATATCTAATTTATGTTTTGACCAGAAACTTTGTCATTAATAACCATTTATTGAATTGCACCATCATGACATACAGTAAGACATATAATCTCATACTTTATCAATTATGTAATATTAACAATTTAGGACACAATGTACAGATGTAGCAGAATTCAATTTGTTATTTAGTTTTATACTTGTCTACAGCAGTCAAGAGGAGCAAGGTGGCAAACTAATTCTGTTTCCTAGATTGCCATTCTCTTTCTTCTTTTACAAAAAAAAGATTATTTGGAATAAGGCCACAAGGAGAAATTGTACCATCATGTGTGTGCATTACCCAGACCGCACAGTGATTATTTAGTAAGCATTTTGTAATACCTTATTTCCCCAGCACACTTGTGCAGATTCCACCTTAAAGGAGGTATTTAACCCCTTTTTATCACTGGCCTCATCGATGTTATGTTGAGAAACAAGTTTTCTCTCAAATACCTTGTGTTGCTAATAGTTCCCGTGAGTGGCGCTATTGCGGTCTGCTCATCCCCTTTGCGTGACCCCCGGGCTCCGTGACCTCTGATGTCCAGTGATGTCACGTCAACTTCCTGTTGACCTGACATCACCGCGGCCAGCTCCAGTCTTCCTGAGTAACTGGGCTGTGGGTGGCATTTCACCACCCGTCACAGCCCAGCATCTCCCTGCTCCCTACTTCACTGCAGAGAGCCACAAGCAGGGAGATGCTGGGCTGTGATGAGCAGTGAAACGCCGCCCACAGCCCAGTCACTCAGAAAGACTGGGGCCAGCCGCAGTGATGTCAGGTCAACAGGAAGTTGACGTGACATCACTGGACATCAGAGGTCACGAAGCCCTGGGGTTATGCGAAGGAGGTGAGTGGACCACATTAGCGCCACTTACAGGCACTATTGGCAACACAAGGTATTTGAGAGAAGCCTTTTTTCTCAACATAATATCGATGTGCCAGTAATGAAAAGGGGTGAACCACCTTTTTAAGACTGCTGATTGCTGGAGTTCCAAGCAAACAGCAACCTGCTTGACACCCCTAAATGAGAATCTCTCAGCAGGGTTTCACCCCCAAATTTTTTATATGTGCATGTAGGTCTTTCACAAAAGAGTCCATCAAAACCTTTACATTGCCAGCCTATTGCTAAGAAATCAGAGTTTGAATTGATATAGAAATTAAGCTGAAAAGCTATGGTAGATCTGAAACCTGTGTCACTCAATCTCTATCCCCACCCAACGTCGCCTCCTCCTGCTTGACTGACAGCCTCTATGCTGTGTAACTTCAGGTAAAGGAGCCATTAGTCAATTAGGAGGAGGCGCTGGGCAGAGACTAGAGCTTTAGTGACAGAAGCTTCAGATCTACCATAGCCCTTCAGCTTCATTTGCATATCAAATAAATGCTGAATTTTCATTAACAGGGGAACAAACCGGCCACGTATAAAGGTATTACTGGACTTGTCTTTGAATGACCTACATGCGCATGTAAATAGTTTGGGGTGTTAAATCCTGCTGACAAATATATTAATTGAGAGGGTCGCGCCATGTTGTCTGTTGTTCATTTTCTGTACATTTATAAATTCTTAACTCCACTGCCAGCATAAAATATTTCTATTTTCATTTGATATATGCTGATTTCCTTCTTTCTGACATTTTAGAGCTCTGCATGCACCGTGTGTGCATGTGTCAGTTAATTATGACTTTCTGACATGATGAGTGGTTTGCTCTTTGTAACCTATGTCTAAAACATGTTCTGCAATTTCTCATGTTCATCCACTGCACATCTAGGGTTTTATCCATTGAGACATGAATATTGGATTTACAATATCTTTGTAGCTAGACCTGTGTCGTTTGAACTGCCCCATAGACTATAGTAGGCGCGTTCTATCCATTCACTCATAAAAGATAACCTCAGCACAGAAAAAGAATTAGGCAAAGGTGAATATATTTATTAGTATCCAGGATTAGTGAAATCAGAGGAATTCCAAAGTTTCAACCAGCACAATGGTCTTTTTCAAGGACAGCTGTATGAGGAAGGAGTCGGGAATATGATGATGTTTGGCGTTATCGAACACTAATAGGAGCCATCAAAGAATACAGTGGAATCATAATCCTGAGTTCTGTTTGATTAGAGGAACGTTCCCTGCCCACTCACATTGATGACTTCTGTTTGTACTGTGAGGACATTGAGGAGGGAATGCTACCGTCAGGAAAACAAGTAATACAATACTATGAGGAACTCTTCAGGTTTTCTACTATGACATAGTGAAACTCACATTTAGGCTGAATTATCATGATGGTATGGCATCCGATGCAAGTGCATTGGATGCGATCTGCTAATGACCCTTGGCTCCCACTGTGCTGCAAGGGAAGCTGAGTGTCATGCAACTGTGATCCGATACTACAATCAGATCACCGCTGTGGAGGAGAGGGAGGGATTAATCTCCCCCATTGTCAGCTGATGTGATTTTCGCACTGCACTCGGATGTCATATGAGTGCAGTCCGATAGTTAATTCGTACCCATAGAGTTTTATGGGTGCAAGTGACACGGCTCTCACTGCCAATCGCAGTATGCTGCGACTTTTCTCTCATCCAGAATCTGGATGAGAAAAAAGGTGACCAACTGCTCTCCCTCACTAAATAACATTGATCCGAGTGCAATGCTAGATTTTCTCACATTGCACTTCTACGATTCATACGCTCATATGAGCATACCCTTATAGTATGCACCTTGTCCTAAAAACCAGGGGCGGACATATCATTGGTGCAACCTGTGCAGTCGAGCCACGGCACATTTTTACCTCCAAAACAACTGGAGTTGTCCATTTTGACGAGTGAGTGGATTGAAAAGGGCTCATATACTGTTCATGCACAGGGGCCCTTTTCTGTTTGTGTCCGCTAGTGCTAAAACCTATATTGTAGTCATTAAATTATTTCTAAAAGTGTGGCATAATAGAAGATGTGCACTGTATGGAATCCTGTTAATACATAATACATTACTTATCTTGGTCTTTAAACAATAAAATCCGAACCTGTTTAGAGGGTCTCATCAACTGTAATACAGGTGGCATTTTATCAAATGTGGACGGTGGAAACCAACTTTCCTATTTCTACAGTAAAGGAGAAAAGCAAGTGATGGATTTCCAGTTTTGTGGTATGGGTTAAAAAGACATGAAGGACCTACCACCTCCTTAGTGGGGTTTTTAGCACCATTTGTCATATGACATAGTTTCATATCTAGTTGGTGTGTCTGATTCTTTGTATTCGTATTCAGGGGCAGAGTCATCAGACTCATAGGGTCGTTGCACCCAGGTGCTTGATAGAAATTGTAGCCAGCACATGGTAGATGGGTGAAGGTGTCATTAAATGTAAATGTAGATGGCATTTTATCAATTGCGGATGAGGGAAACCAACTTTCCCATTTCTACAGTGAAGGAGAAAGGCGGACAAGGTATGAGCTATAATGACATGGACCCACCTCGTTAATGGTTTTTTTGGCATTATTTTTGTAGCCCTTTGTCATATGACACAGTTTCATATTTAGTTGGTGCGTTCTGTTTTTTTGCATTCAGGGGCATAACCATCAGACTCGTAGGGTCGTTGCACCCAGACCCTGGTGCTTGATAGAAATTGTAGCTGGCACATGGTAGATGGGCGAGGGGCTCTTACAGATTTTGCATTGGGGCCCAGGAGCCTTATGTTATGTCGTTGACTTGCAATGTAGCTAACCTTTGCTTAGTTTTTTCTCCATATACATGAAAACTTTGAAAGAACAATTGTCTTCACATCATCTTTTTTTTTTTACTGTACTTCTAGAAATGCAGGGAATAAATATGTAACATAATTTATGGAGCCTAATTTGCACAGTAAATCACGAGATGTTTGCTAACCTTGAGCTCTTAACAGCCTCTTATGAAAGTTGTTTTTTTCCCCTAACTTGAAAAATAAAATAATCAACAGCATAAAAGCAAACCAAGGGCGTGCAGGGTGATTATAAGCGGAGCCGCGGCATACATTTTAAAGTAACGCATTCTGCTATTTTGAGCAAATTTATTGAACCATTTAAATTGTTCTGCATTTACTTTTCTGTTTTCGTGACATTCGAGACTCGGCGCAGAAGCCATTGTTAAGCCTAGCAACCATACCCCACAGATTTTTATGCAAAATTATAGATGTGTTTGTACTTAGGCACATTTTCCAGGCTCTTCCTAAGCATACCATATAGGTAAATACTTTTAGAGACAATTGAATAATGTGACTGCATCGCTTGTGTAATTTTGCCTTTTTTGAGGTAGCTGAAATAAAGAAAATGGCTTACAGATTTCGCTGTATATGGAGTTTGAAAGTAACAACTGAAAAATGATGTTCATAATCTGAATTGCAATGAAACCAATTATCTGTACTGTGGCGGCTCGCAGGGGATTTCTCCTAAAGGTTTAGTATTTCTTAAAAGAAATTAAAAACAGCTGTAAAAATACCATAAAACAAAAATAGCAGCTGCAAAAGAGATTAACATTCCTAGATTTCATTTGAACCTGATATGTTATTTTTCCAACAGCAAGCTATACGTATTTATGCATGCATTATTTATCAAGTCGTACAGTAGAAGAATCCGATTTTAGATGCTGTTAATCTCTTACATGGTAAATTAATTTCCTATTGTTTTCTTGGTGATTGCAGCCTTTCCGAGTTGCGATAAGAATGACTTTAATTAAAGCCTTTACAGATTAATAAACACAGTAATAAGTAGTGGAACAATTACGGCTCCTTTTTTATTTGCCGCTGTCAGGAGCCTTCTATTCCAAGTGACGTTCACTCTTTTAAAACCTTTCTGTACGTTCTGGGTTTTTTTTTCTTTTTTTTTTTTTTCTCTTCCTTTTTCTTTTCCATCTAGCAGTAGGGCACAAGCGAAACAGCCTCTAATCCATTTCATAAGTCTATTAAAGCTGGTACAATACATAAAACAGAGCTGGAGGTGGTGACAATATAAAACAGTTTGTTTTGTCGTGTTGGCCGAAACATATGGCAGCCAGTTTTTCAAGAGCTGATCCAGATGGCGACCACTAATCGATTCTTTATGTCGCGTAAGCGGCTGTTTACTCGTTCTCTTTCAAAGCACCGCTGCGTAGTAAATTAACAAATAATGTAATGACCCATGTATGTTGAGCTAATAGGAGAAAACTTTCAAACAGAAATTGGTAAATGCAGCAGCTGCACAAAGGGAATGGGGGAACTGGCAAGAGGATTTGATCATTTTTTGGAAAGTTAAATACAATATTCAGTAACAATGTAATTACACTTTACTGTTAGTTGTTTGCACCCCAGCAGGTTCTTTACTACTTGTGAGATTCCTGCTTTGCTGTGTATGACTGCGATCTTCTGTGCCTCACTTTTTCAGGCTATGCTCATTATAAATCAAAATGTAGGAATGAACTGCATCCAGAGTTTTGTGAACATTGATGATTAGATCAGTTGGGGTCCAACAACTAGATCTATATGAGGTGCATTGTGCCTCGGGGCAGTCTGAAGAGTCAAGCAGTGGTAGCACAGTGATGTCTTTTGGTCTTGTGCAAAACACTACATGAGCATACAATACTTGGGTAGAGAAACAAGAGGATCACAGCATATGTCTTAGGCCTTATTCACATGTCCGTATTTAAAGAGGTTGTCCACTATTTTTACATTGATAGCCTAGCCTTAAGGGCACTTTGCACACTACGACATCACAAGCCAATGCTGCGATGCCATGCGCGATAGTCCCCGCCCCCGTCGCAGCTGCGATATCATTGTGATAGCTGCCGTAGCGAACATTATCGCTACGGCAGCTTCACATGCACTGACCTGCCCTGCGACGTCACTCTGGACGGCGAACCGCCTCCTTATTAAGGGGGCGGGTCGTGCGGCGTCATAGCGATGTCACATGGCAGGTGACCAATAGAAGCGGAGAGGTGCTGATGAGCGGGACGTAAACATCTAGCCCACCTCCTTCCTTCCGCATAGCCGGCGTGAGCCGCAGGATGCAGGTAGGAGATGTTCCTTGCTCCTGCAGCTTCACACACAGCGATGTGTGCGGCCGCAGGAACGAGGAACAACATCGTAACATCGGTATTTCCCAATTCATGGAAATGCCGGACCCTACACCGATGATACAATAACGACGCTTTTGCGCTCGTTAATCGTATCAAAAAGGATTTACACACTACGATATCGACTGCGACGTTGGATGTGCGTCACGATTTGACCCCACCGACATTGCAGCTGCGATGTCATAGTGTGCAAAGTGCCCCTTAGGATAGGCTATCAATGTTTGATCAGCTGGGGTCTGACATCTCACCCCCCCCGCCGATCAGCTGTTTTCTATTCTAGCAGCAGCAGGTTGCCAGAAATGCTCAGTCCTGGAGCTGCCCCATCCTCTGATAGCGGCCGCAGCCGGTTACTGCACATCCACCTCTTGCTCAAATCAAGAGGTGGTGGGTATGCAGTGCCAATCCACAGCCACTATCAGAGGACAGAGCAGCTCCAGAACAGCATTTATGGCTGCACCGGGAACAGCTGATCGGCAGTGATGCGGGGTGTCGGACCCCAGCTGATCAGACAATGATGACCCATCCTAAGGTGTGTCATCTACATATCTGTTTTACCATCATTGTATCTGTGTTTTTCATAGATGGATCAATAAATAGATAAATTACAAAGCTTCTCCTATATTTTGCAAGTTAATCACGTGCAGCACACAGATTACACATGGATGTCATCCGTCTGTTGTACATGATTTTCATGGACCCATAGACTTGTATTGACCCTTGTCATCTGTGCTTCTGAAAAAATGGACATGCCTCTGTGTGTTTTATATGGACACACAGACTGAGTAAAAACACGGACATGTAAATTGGCATCAGAGATTATAATGGGTGCATTCTGTATCCATGAAAGAAAGAAAGAAACATCTAGAACACGCATGTGCCACACAGAGGTCTGAATGAAACCTTAGGGCTCGGCTCCACTTGCGTACAGCTTCCGATGCAAGAGCATCTGAAGCGATATGCTAATGACCTTCTGCTGCGAGAGTGAGCCATCGGTCATGCAACTGTGATCCAATGTTGCAATCGGATCAGAGCTGCGGAGGAGAGGGAGCATTTTCTCCCTCTCCTCTGCTGCCTGTCTTTGCATACATCGCACTGCACTCATGACATCTGAGTGCAGTGCAATTTTTCACAAGCACCCATAGACTTGTATGAGTGCTTGTGAGCAGGGATTCGCTCCCAAACTCAGCATGCTGCCATTCATTTCATTTGCCGACATGGCATGAGAAATCAATCGCAGATAGACACTTCCCCATAGTTTTGCACTGGTGCGAGTGCAGTGCAATGTTTTATCGGATTGCACTCGGCTATGTTAATCGCAAGTGGAACCGAGCCCTTAATGAGGATAATGTGATCATTCAGTTTCTCTTCCTTTGACTCGAGACCTTGGGGGAGGGACCCCAGCATCTGTGTGTGTATGTGTGTGTGTGTATGTGTGTGTGTGTGTGTGTTCCATAGCTACAGTCATGTTAATCCATTCTTTGCTTTTCTTGAAGTGTGGTTTATACTGGGATTCAAGCTTGCAATGGCAGACAGAAATTTTAGCATTGAGTCAAGGGCTGCACTGTCAGGTATAAGAGAATTTTCTCTACCTAGAAATCCTAATAGTTTTCTTTTTCATTACAGGCATATTGCACTAATACATAGTGATACACGCAATGTTGTTTTGATGTGGTTTCGATGTGTGTTTTTTGCCAGGAGATGCAGATTTGGTGCAGGAATTTGGTGTATAAATTCCAGCACCAAATCGGCATCTCCTTGCAGAAAACCGAACAAAAACCTCCGTTTTGACATCGTTTCGGTGCCGTTTCCTGACAGTAGATACAAATGTGGTGCAGAAATGTCTGCACGAGATTTGTGCACCAAATTTGCATCTCCTGTCAGAAAATCGCACCGACACTACATCAAAACAGACTAGTCTTGGGAAAGTCGTGTTTCCTTTGTTTATAAGAAGCTGCAGATTAATAGTATTTGTGTATTATGAAAGTATTAATGATTATTAGGGACAAGAACTACAGAAGCGTTAATGCTCAGAGAGATCTAGATATTCCTACTGCTGCATCCTGACCAATTTCAAGAATGGGACTTTTCTGCTGCTCATAAATTTCTGTCAATGGTAAATTTACAATATACTAGGGAAGATTTATTTAGCAAAATTTGCCAAAAACTGTATTTCATGATTGCGCTTTATTATTATGTTGTTTAGACACTTTCTGTTGCTTGTGTGACAAATGGAGCATGGTTTGGTGGTATGGGGACACGTGATATCTTGCTCTAAAAAAGGGCCGGTAATTTGGCTCTGATTTCTGGCTCAAAGGAGGCTAGTAATAGGTGGTGTAGACTAAAGGCCGTTTTACACGCAATGACATCGCTAACGAGATGTCGCTGGGGTCACGGAATTCGTGATGCACATCAGACCTCTTTAACTATGTCGTTGTGCGTGAAACGCACGAACGACCGCTAACGATCAAAAAATACTCACCTAATCGTTGATCGTTGACACGTCGTTCAAATCCCAAATATCGTTGATGGTGCTGGATGCAGATTGTTCGTCATTCCTCAGGCAGCACACATCGCTACGTGTGCCACCCCAGGAATGACGAACAACACTTTACCTGGGTCCTCCGGCAACGAGGTGGGCGTCACTTTCTTTCAGCTGCTTTCCGCCCCTCCGCTTCTGTTGGACGGCTGCTGTGTGACGTCTCTGTGACGCCGCACGAATCGCCCCCTTAGAAAGGAGGCGGTTGGCCAGCCACAGCGACGTCACTAGGAAGGTAAGTATAGTGTGACGGGTCCTAGCGATGTTGTGCGCCACGGGCAGCGATTTGCCCGTGACGCACAACCGATGGGGGTGGGGCGAACGCTAGCGACATCGCTAGCGATGTCGCAGCGTGTAAAGCGCCCTTTAGACTAGACAGTCTAAATATTCATTATATTTATAAAACAGCAGGAATCACCATGTTAAATTTGGTACGTTTTAAGATTGTCTACTTTAAGAAGTAGAATTAAATATGCCATATTATGTCATTACCTGTAGCTTATATCATTGCTCTGTGGCCTTTAGTGATATGGTACCTGTCATTGATTTGCCTCTGCAGCTTCTCATCGTAGAGCCATAAATCAAGATGAATTTTAGAAACCTGATTTTTCCTTTAGAGTTCAACGACAGCTGTATAAATTTATATGCAAGGGCAGCATGGCTTCTTTCTCACTGACACCCTATAAAAATATGTGCAACTAATCAGCACTTAATTTTGGACTTACCTGGAATACATATAAATGTGCTATTACTGCTACAGCCTCTGCCCCCTCCCTGAAACGAAGCGTCGTCAGTGCTCTGTCTCAGTTCGCTGAGCACAGTGTGATGTGCACAATGACAGTGCACTCTCTGTTGCCAGATCAGGTGAGTAATAATGCGTCGGCACCAAAGCAGAGCGCACTGTCGGTGTGAAGTGTCAGGGTTCCTGGCATGTGGAGACCAACGTCTCCACCTCAAGTGTCTTTGTTTCTCCTCATTTTGTTGTTTACCTCAAGTGATTACTATTCTGATACTTTATCATTTGAACAGTTACACATGCAGCAATACCAAATACCATATGTTGTTTTTTTTTACACTTATTTTTTTAGATTTTATGTGCATTCTGGAAAAAGACTGGGTAATGGTTTGGACACACCTTCTCATTCAAAGAGTTTTCTTTATTTTCAGGGCTCTGAAAATTGTAGATTCACATTGAAGGCATCAAAACTATGAATTAAAACATGTGGAATGAAATACTTAAAAAAGTGTGAAACAACTGAAAATATGTCTTATATTCTAGGTTCTTCAAAGTAACCACCTTTTACTTTCATTACTGCTTTGCACACTCTTGGCATTCTCTTGATGAGCTTCAAGAGGTAGTCACTGGAAATGGTTTTCCAACAGTCTTGAAGGAGTTCCCAGAGATGCTTAGCACTTGTTGGCCCTTTTGCCTTCACTCTGCGGTCCAGCTCAACCCAAACCATCTTGATTGGGTTCAGCTCTGGTGACTGTAGAGACCAGGTCATCTGGTGTAGCATCCCATCACTCTCCTTCTTAGTCAAATAGCCCTTGCACAGCCTGGAGGTGTGTTTGGGGTCATTGTCCTGTTGAAAAATAAATGATGGTCCAACTAAACGCAAACCGGATGGAATAACACGCCGCTGCAAGATGCTGTGGTAGCCATGCTGGTTCTGTATGCCTTCAATTTTGAATAAATCCCCAACAGTGTCACCAGAAAAGCACTGTCACACCTCCTCCTCCATGCTTCACGGTGGGAACCAGCCATGTAGAGTCCATCCGTTCACCTTTTCTACAAAGACATGGTGGTTGGATCCAAAGATCTCAAATTTGGACACCTCAGACCAAAGCACAGATTTCCACTGGTCTAATGTCCATTCCTTGTGTTCTTTAGCCCAAACAAGTCTCTTCTGCTTGTTGCCTGTCCTTAGCAGTGGTTTCCTAGCAGCTATTTTAGCATGAAGGCCTGCTGCACAAAGTCTCCTCTTAACAGTAGTTCTAGAGATGAGAAGGTGTGTCCAAACTTTTGGTCTGTACTGTATATGTGTGTGTATGTGTATGTATGTATATATATATATATATATATACATATATATATATATATATATATATATATATATATATATATATTACCTCTTGCACAATACAGCAGTACTGTAGTATTGTAAGATTACCAATTTCATATGACACCCAGCAAGAATTTGGGCTCCATAGTTGTACATTTATGGCAGACATGGGGGCCTTTAGCTCCGGTGGACATGAGAACACCACAGTTCCTACTTACGGTCTGCAAATATTTTGTGAGGTGATGCGTGAAAGGGTAAGGACAGTGAAGTGGTATTTAAGAGGTTAAACTTCTGCAATGGGAGCTAGCTGTATAACACATGAATGGCAGATGTAACAAATTGGAAACTGAGCTGAATGGATCCGCTGGGTACCGGCACTTGCCTGCTTTAGCAGGGTGGTGGCACCTGCCCTTTACAGTTGCTACAAATTGCAAAGTGCCCTGCCAGTATGCGGTAAAACCACAACTATCCAATATTCTGTCAAGAGTAGAAATGAGGACCGGTGGAAGTTTGGGTTTTGCGGGTTCAGCCAGACTTTAGATAAAGTTACGTTCTGGACCTGATTTTGACCTGAACCTTGTTAGACGTCATTGTTGGGCAGTTTGGGTCTCTGCTCACATACAGCTGGCCATAAACAGATCACCTCTGGGGGAGGGAGGGTGGAGTTTTTCCATTTTTTTTATTTTTAGTTTTTTGTACACACTACATCCGCTACCGCTGATTTTACCCCCAGTGCGAGCCACTGAAACATTGCAAGTGGCTCGCACTGGGCCGACCACCAAGCATACCCGAGCATAGCGGTGCTTAATCGAACGTCTAGCATACGTAAAGAACCCGAACTCGAACACTGATGTTTTTTGTAAAGTCTGTGTTTGGTACGAACGCCAAACTTAAAGGTTCAGGTCCGCTCTAGTCAAGAGAGCTTCTACACAGACTGGCTTTCTGTTCTTTTTCCATGTTCATGGCTATTGGCACTGATTTTGATGATCGCTTTATATTAGCGATTCCCTAATATACTAATGTCCCTAATAGCCTAAAAAAGCCCGCAAATGTGGAGCTGATACTGTATTTGAGAATAGTCCGCATTGATCTACATTTATACAATGGATTTTCATTTTAGTATGAAGCAATATATACAAGATAAAACACAATGAATCCCAGTACATACAGCAGAAGCACACTGCCTGTGGTTGTTCAATAAATTAGTGGACTGCAGGCGAATCCCTTTAATATTCAAATCCTAAATATATATATGTAATGTGTACACGATGTAGAGGAGCCCATTTTGTTGCCGCCTGTTTTCGTCTTTTGTGATACAAATGTCATGAATTTCTAGTCGCCACTTTGCTTTTGTAGTCATAACTGAGCCTTTTGTTACACAGGATGAGATTTTGAATGAAAATAAGATGCGTGCATCACAGAAAATCAAATGAAAGGGACCAGTCTCCGGGGAAATGTGTAATCCTTTATTTCGAGCCTAGCTCTCCAGCAGCCCTTAACATATTCACAGCTTATAACAACATATGAAATGGTGTATGTTGTAAGGAAATATCAGCCCGAGCCGTCCTCCTTAGCATGTTTATTTTATGATGAGGCTTCGTTTGAAATGAAGCAGAAGTCTGATAATATGTGCATAGTCTAAATAGCTCGTGTTTATCCTTAGTAGTAATTCTACAGAAGTACAAAACAGAAAAGCTGACTTTTTCCCTTTCCCTCATATAAACTAGCAAGGGCAAATGACAGCCATGCCTGATGGCTGATATCTTTTATGGTACAGCTGTGACATATTTTATGCATCACAACGAATGATCAAAGATGTCTCTGGAGTCGTACTGTCATGGAATTTTACCCCGTACCCAGTGCATTGCTTTATACCAAGAAGAATGAAAAACCGAGAATAGTTAGCTTCCTCTGCCTTCTGATAACACAGAAAGTGCAATATTTGATGGTTGTGTTTTTCTTCTTGTTTTTTTCATCCGTGCCATGTTTATTTTGTCTTGTCTTTTGTAACCGTGAACCCAAGTTCACCAGTTCAAGGCACACAACGATGCATATCGGCGTACATGCGTTTACATGTGTCTGTAGCTGGCGAATCACACACTAACATAGATTACTATTACTTACTTTTATGTTCTGAACATGCCGAGAGATGCATTATGCCATGATATGAAAGAGACAGAAGTGTAAAGCCCTCTGAGGGAGGGAGGCACCGAAAAGGCTATCTGTGCCTTCATTAAGCAGCCCATTAGAGATGAGTGAATTTATTCCTAATGAATCCAGTTTAATATGAATTTCCATGAAATTTCAGTTTCTGGCAAATATGGAATTTTTTAACTTGATTCACAAGAATCTAGCAAAATGGCGGAGAGCTGGCTATCTTTTTATGGTTGTGAAGGAGTTAAAACACGACTTTTTTATTTCACCAAAGGAGGGGTATCACAAATGCATGTTCTCTGCGTATAGTAGCAGACTTACCAGCCAAAGTGTTCCATTCTGGTCCTAGTTGTGACTAGCCAGATTCTTCCAGCGATTGGTGGACCGGATGTCTTATCTCTATGTAAGTCTTTGTAAGCCAGAACAAGGCACTCATAGACTTATGAGAGCTTGTGTCTGTTAGCTGTGACCTTCCAGTCAGTCAGAAGCTGCTGTTACAAAATGGCAGAATGGAATCGGAATTGCACTGGAAAGAGCAGAAGATGGCAGCTGGTAAACATATTAGTAGGGGCAAGGAACATGCATTAGAGATACCACTCTGGAGGTGAAATAATAAATAAAACACAGGAGTAGTGCTTTAAAAATAATTAACAACATATAGCCACCTGTCCTTACACCCTTGCACCTCCAAAGTCCTACATGCTGGACAGGTAAATGGTTTTAATTCCTTTTCCTCTCCTCTATTTTTTATGCTTTGGGGTCTGGTGAGACTTCAAAGCAGTTTTTCAGGGCACTTTGGATTTGGGTTGATTTTATTCAGACCAAATCAAATCTAGCTGAATAAAATTTGGAGAGATGGTATGGCCTGGTCTTCAAAAGCAAGAGGAGTTCTTAGCTCCCTAGCCTAAAAGAGAGAACATAGATGGTGGCCCCCTCTCTATGATATTTATGATGCCATAATATGATAAGGAGTTGTCTTGAAGGGGTTCTCCGAATAATGTAATAAAATAAATATACACATTTAAATATTAAACATTTTTCTAAATTTCTTTAATTAGCAAAAAGGTTACGATTTATTTAGTGCGCTCTGTCAGCATTTTAAAGTTTGAAACTGCCAGGATATGCAGTAGTATAGACTGCATGAAGCACAAGACAAATGCACTAAAACTGTCAGGCTGACTGAGATGATGACCTTTGTCTTCTCCTTTAGTCCAGTTCCACTCTGTGTCCTGTCAGTCTGACTTACATGACAGCTTTTTTTCTCCTTTAGTCCATCTCCACTCAGTGTCCTGTCAGTCTGACTGAGATGACGGCTTTTTCTTCTCCTTTAGTCCAGCTCCACTCAGTGTCCTGTCAGTCTGACTGAGATGACAGCTTTTTCTTCTCCTGTAGTCCGCTTCACTCAGTGTCCTGTCAGGCTGACTGATAAGACAGTGTTTATCTTCTCCTTTAAGGCCCCATCACACACAATGAGATCGCTAACGAGATCGCTTATGAGATCGTTGCTACGTCACCGCAGCAGTGATCTCGTTATGTGTGACACCTACCAGCGATCAGGCCCCTGCTGTGGGATCGCTAGTCTTTGCTGAATGGTTGGGACCATTTTCTTCAAAGGCGATGTCCTGCTGGGCAGGACGCATTGCTGTGTTTGACGCCTACCAATGACCACCTAACATAGTCTCAACGCCTGCCGAGATTGTTATTTAGGTCGCTGATCGTTACTGCGTCGTTGATAAGGTCTGACTGTGTGATATCTCACCAGCGACCTCCCAGCGACTTACCAGTGATCCTTATCAGGTATCATCGTTTTCGGGATCGCTGGTAAGTCGTTAAATGTAACAGGGGCATTAGTCCGGCTCCACTCAGTGTCCTGTCAGGCTGACTGATATGACAGTGTTTGTCTTCACTTTTAGTCTGGCTCCACTCAGTGTCCTGTCAGGCTGACTGATGTGACAGTGTTTGTCTTCTCCTTTAGTCCGGCTTCATTCAGTGTCCTGTCCAGTTCACTGAACAGAGGAATGTGCGTTCCTAATGCCTGACCGGATGCTGCTCTGACGTGACCTGTCTCATTCTTCACATAGCCCATTTTGCTGCATGCCCTCTGAAATCTAGGATGGTTAGTTGCCATGATTAAAATCCTGACAATAGATAAAGAATACATATTTGCTAAATAAAGGTATTTAGCAAAATGTCTAATATTTAAATTGTATTTATTTTATTACATTTCTAAGAAAACCCCTTTATTAAAAATATCTCATTTCAGTAGAGTCCAGTTAAAAAATCTATCCTTTTTAGAGAATATGCACTTGGGATAGTAACACTGCGGAGCTTCCACTATGGTAAATCCTATTGCGAAAAAGGTGAGGACGTCTCACAATCCAGTCCGCAGTGATATCTGTAGCATTAATTGACATGCGGTGGGTTTATTTACACTTTGTATGTTCTCTGCAGCTTGTGAATTGTAGATCGAGAAATCTCATTCACAAACCATAATATGCAACAGATTTTCCACCGGCAAATGTGCAGTGGAAAATCCTCTGTGTATTCGCCTGTGCCGTGAAATACTGAAATACTGTGATGCTCACTCTGAAGTCCAGTGTCACCGTGGAATGGGGAGGTTAAAGTGTTAAATTAATGAGTATATGTGCGCCGGTAATCTTATTTCACACTTCGTCTTGGACATATGGACACATCATACCGTGTTCTCGGTTTAACTGTCTTCGTAAAACAACCAAGACACCATCGGTTTAATTTAGTTTTCTCTTGGCTGCAGCCTATTGTGATGTATGTAAGCGGACATCCCATAACTACTTTCACAGGATGCATTCAAACATATGGATTTTAGGGATATCACTATTATAAATCACGCTATCTCAGCTGGCAGGAATGTGCGAGTCCATGTGGCTGAAGAACAATATCCAAGTAATAGGCGATTGAAACAGGATGTTAGGAAAACATGAAACAAATAATGAATAAGCTGTTAATACTCAGAAGATGAATTTTACAGGTCCTACTTCATCCACTCCTATAAATGTTTCATATTTCGTGTTTAAGAAGGGGACCGCTGCAGTTTACTACAGGAAAGATTATGATGTCATCAGGTTTTATGGAGGCGCTTTGCCTGTGCTTAAGTGCTTTTATTAAAGTTCATTACAGCTAAACTCCCTCTGTCACATTGGGTTTGGGAGTTGGCAGAGCACACACTGAACGCCGGGCACGGACGCTTTTTGTTTTTTACATAACTTTCGCTGTTTGTAAAAAAAAAAACGTAAAACAACAATCAAAGTTTACACAAAGAAACAAATGCGAGTGATATAATACGACTGCTCCAAGGACTGGAGGAACCGCGGTCATAAATTATGCATTCGGAGAAAGGCTTCCAGCTTTTGCGATTCTAATATACAGATCCTTTGGCCTTGTTTTTGATTTATAGTGCGCTTCAGATGTTAGCACAAAATACAAATAATACAAAGAAGGCTACATAGACGATATATGTGACACGTTCCAGCCCCCTGCCTCGGTCCACACTGTGTACATTGGCCATATTATCACCACACACCTGTGGGCTGATTACAGTAATGAACATTGCAGTTTATGCATTTTGCTGATTTACACATTTCTTTTTTTTACATTTTTCTCTTTTCCAGTTCCCCTTTTCTTGTGTATTACATAATGATGTGATAATATAATACTTAGTCATATACAAAATAGTCTATTGTGCACTTGTTTATTATATAGAGAAAAACTCATTCAAAGGGAACCTGTCAGGTGCAATATTCACCCAGAACCACGAGTAGGTCTGGGTGCATACTGCTAATCCCTGCATAACCATCCCTGTATACACTAGCATAGATAAAGAGATCTTTAGAAAAAGTATTTCTAAAGATCTTTTATCTTATGCTAATGAGCGCAGGGACTAGTCCCAAGGGTGTTATATCCCCCGATTAGTCCACCCTCTTAGCATGTTAGTATACCCACAGGGACGTACTAACATGCTATTCAATTCGTCATCACCTGTGTTCACTACGACCACACTTCTGAATGCTGGGCACAACTGGTCATGCGCAGTATGAAGCTGGGTGTATGCGTTCCGGCTTCAGAGAGGTGTAGTGCACATGACTGAAAGTGCGCGGCATTCAGAAGAGTGGTCATAGCAAACACAGGTCCGCACATCACCGCTGGTGACGCTGCATTGAATAGCCTGTTAGTATGTCCCTGTGGGCATGCTGCCATGCTAAGAGGGTACATAGCATACTTGGGACTAGTCCCCACGCTCATTAGCATAAGATAAAAGATCTTTAGAAATACTTTATCTATAGATCTCTTTATATATAGATACAGGGACGGTTAGGCAGGGATTAGCATTATGCACCCAGAATTGCTTGTGGTTCTGGGTGTATATTGCACCTGACAGGTTCCCTTTAACAAAACTAACACATCGGTTGTCACACTGTAGCTTTTATTTGTCATAACTAAGTTGTTTTTTTTACTTTCTTTTATGAAAAGTTTTGATATAATTATAAATAAGCACTTGTACCTTGTCCCCTCCCACCCTCCACCTCATTGTAGATTGTAAGCTCTCACGAGCAAGGTTGTCTTTATTTTTGCCCTAATTATTGTATATTCTACAACTGTTACTTGTTTGTATATGAACCTCTGAATTTGTAAAGCGCTGCGGAATATGTTGGCGCTATAGAAATATAGATTATTATTATTCTTATTATAATATCGAAAGTCCAATATTATCCTAAACATTTAACATAATTCAATGTCTTTGTACACTGCCAAATTTAAAGCATTACTGTTTTAATTTTTTATTTCATAAATCAATAGTGCACATGAAAATAAGCAACTCTGTAATATATATTATTAGACAAATCTGCATCTTTCTCTGCCATAATCAGTCATTATCAAAATTCTCAATTTTGAGATAAAATCTGTATTCAGTGAAGACTTTCCCATTACTGAGATATGTAGGAGATGGCAGATAGTGCTGATGAGATTCTATGATGCAGGGAGGAGCTAAATGCAGAGGGAGGAGCTAGAACCAGAAGGAGGACTTAGATGCAGAGTGATGAGCCAGAGGCAGAGGGAGGTGCTAGAGACAGAAAAAGGAGCTAGAGGCGGAGGGAGCGCTAGAGGCAGAGGGAGCAGCTAAAGCTAGAGGGAGGAGCTAAAAATAAAGGGAGGACTTAGATGCAGAGTGATGAGCTAGAGGCAGAGGGAGGTGCTAGAGGCAGAAAAAGGAGCTAGAGGCAGAGGGAGACGCTAGAGGTAGAAAAAGGAGCTAGAGGCAGAGGGAAACACTAGAAGCAGAGGGAGGACCTAAAGCCAGAAGGAGGAGCTAAAAATAAAGTGAGGACTTAGATACAGAGTGATGAGCTGGAGGCAAAGGGAGGCGCTAGAGTTAGAGGAAGGAGTTGGAGGTAGAGCTCTGACTCCTCCTCCCTCTTCTATTTGCATAGAATCTCATCAGCACCAACTGCCATCTTCTATTTAGGTAATTGGAAAATCTTCACTGAATACAGATTTTACTTCAGAATTGAGAATTTTGACAATGACTGATCAATTCTGGCAGAGACAGAAGCAGATTTGTCTGATAACATATATTACAAAGTTGCTTATTTTCATGTGTACTATTGACATATGACATAGTGCATTAGATCATGCTGTCAGAGTTTGACAGCATGCTCTAAGGGGTTAAAGGCATGGGTGGATCTGAGATCCACCTGTGCATGTTGGTAACACATGTCTGCTGATCAAATCAGCAGACATATGCGGGGATGATGCCCGCGGTAACCAGGGGGAGGTGACCTAGGACGTACATATATGTCCTAGGTCATGAGGGGGTTAACACCTGACATACTATAAAGAGACATAAAATGCAGAGTCAAAAACAGACTAAAAACAGCAGTGGAAAAAAATGCACATAAACTAATTTACATAATAGGTGCAGAAATTCTACAACATCAAAAATTCATTGTGGGAACATAAATTTAGGGTGTTTTGGAAATTTAGTCGATCTCTGAATATCATGAATTCCTACTAGTTTATAGATCCTTAAGACCACGTGCAAACGTTCAGTGTTAGTGGAGTTTTTTACCAGAGTATTTGTAGCCAAAACCAGGAATTGAACAATGAGAGGAATAGTATAATAGAATCACGGGCACCACTGCTGTATTTATTTTTTATTGATTTTTGACATACAATTACTAATGTAAAAAACTCACCAAATACTCAGTGTGTGTACGGGGCCTTAAGCGTTTGTAAAAGTAGTAAAGAGAAATAGAAAAGAGAAAAATGTTAAAAATATTTGCAAATCAGAAAACTGCATAAACTACAATGGTCATTACAGGGTGGTAACATCCGAGCACAAGTTTGTGGTGGTAATGATAATATGAAAAATGTGTCCTGTCTGAATTGTAGCAGGGGTCTGACAGCCGTGTAGTAGTTCTTTTTATGGATCTTATAAAAGGTCAATAATCAGAAAATAATTAAAGGAGGACATCTATGAAAGAGGCATAATCATTTCCCGGGCTGGCTCTCCTACATGCTGCTTCTTTCTTCTTGCCAATCACAAGTGTGAGTTGAGTCGGGTTATGGGGAAGATATAATGGGGACGTTTTGGGGGTTTTTTAGGGCCACTACTCCAGAATTCTGGCATGTCAATAGGGTTTGTGCAACCAAAGTCTAACATGGTTAGCACTGGTTGGATATTGTAAGGCTGTGTTCACATGTAATGTCCGTGGTGCAATTTTTAGCAGTGATCACACTAAAACGACAGCGTTTTTACAATAATTTTGACAAAAAAGTTTCAACATGACCATAATAGTTAAAAATACCGCTGTAGACTGTAGACATATAAGCAGTTGTCAAGTTATTGAATATACACTGTGTGCAGAATTATTAGGCAAGTTGTATTTTTGAGGATTTTTTTTATTATTGATCAACAACTATGTTCTCAATCAACATAAATATCAAAGCTTAATATTTTTGGAAGTTGGAGTGCATTTTTTTTTAGATTTGGCTATCTTAGGAGGATATCTGTTTGTGAAGGTAACTATTACTGTGCAGAATTATTAGGCAACTTAATGAAAACCAAATATATTCCCATCTCACTTGTTTATTTTCACCAGGTAGTCCAATATAACTGCACAAAATGTAGAAATAAACATTTCTGACAAAAACAAAACCCCAAAAAATTAGTGACCAATATAGCCACCTTTCTTTATGATGACACTCAACAGCCTACCATCCATAGATTCTGTCAGTTGCTTGATCTGCAGCATGCAGCAGCCACCACAGCCTCCCAGACACTGTTCCGAGAGGTGTACTGTTTTTCCTCCCTGTAGATCTCACATTTTATGAGGGACCACAGGTTCTCTATGGGGTTCAGATCAGGTGAACAAGGGGGCCCTGTCATTAGTTTTTCATCTTTTAGACCTTTACTGGCCAGCCACGCTGTGGAGTAGTTGGATGCATGTGATGGAGCATTGTCCTGCATGAATATTATGTTTTTCTTGAACGATACCGACTTCTTCCTGTACCACTGCTTGAAGAAGTTGTCTTCCAGAAAATGGCAGTAGGTCTGGGAGTTGAGTTTCACTCCATCCTCAACCCGAAAAGGTTCCACAAGTTCATCTTTGATGATACCAGCCCATACCAGTACCCCACCTCCACCTTGCTGGCGTCTGAGTCGGAGTGGAGCTCTCTGCCCTTTATTGATCCAGCCTCTGGCCCATCAAGAGTCATTCTCATTTCATCAGTCCATAAAATATTTCAAAAATCAGTCTTAAGATATTTCTTGGCCCAGTCTTGACATTTTATCTTATGTTTTTTGTTCAAAGGTGGTCGTTTTTCAGCCTTCCTTACCTTGGCCATGTCCCTGAGTATGGCATGCCTTGTGCTTTTTGATACTCCAGTAATGTTGCAGCTCTGAAATATGGCCAAACTAGTGGCAAATGGCATCTTGGCAGCTTCACGCTTGATTTTCCTCAATTCATGGGCAGTTATTTGGCGCCTTTTTTGCCCAACACGCTTCTTGCGACCCTTTTGGCTATTTGCCATGTAACGCTTAATTGTTCGGTGATCACGCTTCAAAAATTTGGCAATTTCAAGACTGCTGCATTCCTCTGCAAGACATCACACAATTTTGGACTTTTCAGAGCCCGTCAAATCTCTCTTCTGACCCATTTTGCCAAAGGAAAGGAAGTTGCCTAATAATTAAGCACACCTTATATAGGGTGTTGATGTCATTTCACCGCACCCCTCCTCATTACAGAGATGCACATCACCTGATTTACTTAATTGGTTGTTGAATTTCAAGCCTATACAGCTTGGAGTAGGACAACATGTATAACAATTATCATGTGATCAAAATACTCATTTGCCTAATAATTCTGCACACAGTGTATTTCCAGGAGCAAAAAAAAAGATGTGCTAGACTTATTTAATTAAGAATGTCTGAATGTACGGTATTTGTGCATATATCATGTAGATTTCGAATGACATGTACATATAGATATTTTTTTTATCATTTTTGCAGCAATTTGCAAAAAAGAGAAGAGACGTTGTCTTCAATGGTTAACAGACTTGAATCAGGAATGGAAGAGATGCAAAATGAAAATAAACATTTAACGGTAATGATCTCCTTTTATATCAAAATACAACATATTGTTTGGACACTTTTTAAAAATATGTGAAAGGATTATTCCCATATGCATTGATGGGGTTGTTGTAAAAACAAGCACTTTTATAATTTACTATTTATTTAAATTCCACTGCATTCCCCTGAGAATTACAATAACTATTTTTTGTTCTCGGCTCGTTGCCTCAGTTACCAGCCACCACTGCAGTCTGGGAGTGGTGGCCGACCAGGCACAAAACTTACAAGCTCTTTTTATTGAGCATGTAGGCACTTCAGAGAGGCTAGGTGGGATTGCTGGAGCGCACTATTAGCGTTGCTGTCGGCCAACGTTAGTGCCACTGCCCTTTCAGCAGTGTCAGAAGGTCCCAGTTAAAGAGGACCAACCACCTGGATTTTCCTACATAAACTAAAGCCATTACTATACTGGCGCTATCATGCTGATTCTAAACATACATTTCGTTCTGAGATTGGATGTATACTTTCTGAAATATAGGCAATTAAAGCTTGTGAAATGCACTTATTTGATTGATAGCAGCTACAGAATATCTAATAGGTGGGTCGGGTTTTGTTAGTTTTTTTCTGCACCTGTTTGTCTGCCTGTCCTTCCTCCCCCTATCTCTGTTATCATTGAGGGAAGAGGGAGGGAGGACAAGCAGGCGGACAGGGGCGGGAATATCTAGCAAAACCCAACCCACCTATTAGATATTCTGTGCTGCTATCAATCAAGTAAAGGGGGCTTTACACGCTACGATATAGTTAATGTTTTATCGTCGGGGTCACGTTGCTAGTGACGCACATCCGGCGTCATTAACGATATTGCAGCGTGTGACACTGACCAGCGACCTTAAGCGACCTCAAAAATAGTGAAAATTGTTCACCATGGAGAGGTCGTCCCAAACTCAAAAATCGGTAATGGTTGATTATCGATGTTGTTCGTCTCAGAAAATAAGGTATGTATAGAATCAGCATGATATATATCGCACTGGCTTTAGTTTATATAGGACAATCCTGGTGGCTGGTCCTCTTTAAGACCAGTGGCGCAACAATGCGGTTGGACTGAACTGTGAGTCAATCAGGAGTGTCCGCCCCTAAACTATGAGGGAGTCGTTGGCTGTAGAATGTACACACCATAGTCCGCATATGGCCAACCCATTTATTAAACATTTAATCATTTACATAGAGATGTTAACAGCTTATTTACTATGAATGTTGTCATTGCACTGGTAACCAAAACAAGTGAAATTTACACTTGCAGTCAATAAATGTGTCAGATATTACCATCTATAAAAGATAATCTGAGGTTTCAGTTGCAAATGTGATAAATAAATTAAAAATGCCATAGTCGTAGCCTAAATCCAATCACTTCCTATATGAAGCTGCGCTGGAGTACCTAATAATCACCACCTGACTGTAGGGAGCTGTGCCGACATTGGTTCTTCACCTTCATTTACATCTGGCCCGACCATAGCTGATAACAGTGCGGTCATCAATAGTAATAGTGGACAACCCCTTTAAAAGGAACCTGACATGTCCGCCATGCCCTCCAACTAAGCAGTATTCCTATATGTGTTGCTAAATTCCCAGCCTAATCAGCCATTTATAATATTAGTCCATATTTTAAAAAAGTATGTATATGCTCCATTTTTCTTATGCTAATTAGGCCTTTGACTAGTCGATGTGGTGTTAGATTCCCAAGGCTAGTCTGCCCTCTCTGCATCATATCACGGACCTGTGGGTGTGATAACATGATTTGCAAGAGCTGGTGTCATTGCCAGTTCTCTGCAAATCTCTCTCATGAGCGCGGGTCTATTCGGCAGCACCATTGCACCCCTAACGTCGGGTGTACACTTCCCAGCTTCACTACATATGTCCAGGAGTTCAGAAAACGACTGTTCTTCGGCGCCATTATGTACATGAGCCGTCTTCTGCCCTTCTGGTAACACGTGGTGAAGCTGGGTGTGCACTTCCTGGCTGTTTCACTTCACATGACCAGAAGTGCAGAAAATAGCTGTTCTTCGGCTCCTTTGTGTACATCAGCCACCTTCTGAAGGGCCTATAAAGGGCTGTATAATCAGAGAATTTAGCAATCCATATACACATGCCACTTGGTTGGTAGGACATAGGCGGACATGAGAGGTTCCCTTTAAAGGGAATCTGTCACCAGGTTTTTGCTACCTAAACTGAGAGCAGCATAATGTAGGGGCAGAGATCCTGATTCCAGCGATGTGTCACTTACTGGGCTGCCTAGTGCAGTTTTGATAAAGTCACTGATTGATCAGCAGTAGATTATCTTTACAGGACTACTTGGCGTGCTGTCAGGTAGTCCAGCATATTCATGAGCTCTGTATAACTGCTAGATCTGTAGCAGAGAAAACAAGTAAGTGACACATCGCTGGAATCATGGACTCTGTCTTTACATTATGCTGCATCTCAGATGGGGAGCAAAAACCTGCTGACAGATTCCCTTTAATTATCGGTGGTCTGTTGAGAAATGATTAGATCTACATATAACTAGGACCTACCTGGGTCTGAGCGACCACAGTGAAAATGTTAATGACTCTGAAATGTTTAATGACCCTATTATTCCTAGCCTTTGTTCCTGGAGCTGTTTTTCAAAGGAAAATTAGTTAATACATCAATATTTTAGTATTTAATCTGAAGAATGACTGAGAATATTGGTAGAAAAAGTGATCATTTAATAAGAAAATGGTCCTTTCAAATGTAGAATATTTTATTTTGTAACAAATATCAGCTTTGCCTCTATAATATTCTTTAGTTGTACAGAAAAAATATTTTATTTATCATACCTAGAAAGGATTTTATGTTTTAGAAATCATCATTTGGTGCATATAAAGACAAGGTAATATTTTACGTTTCAAAATTGTGAAAGAAAAACAAAAGAGGGAGAAAGCTGAGCAAATGTAACAATGTGGCGGGGCTTAAAATCTGTGTTTAAATGCTCAATGCAATTTCATATTTTTCGGTTTGTATAGGAACACGGTGTGGAACAGCGAGCACTACTTTCAGAACTTAAAAGACAGCTTGAAACACAAGAGTAAGTACCTGCATGCTTTTATTTCATCTGATCTGCGCCAAATTTCATTCTAGAAACATCCCAGAGCATTGCTAATAGCAGAGAATGCAGAGAGAAATGCAGATACACTCAACTGTAACTGCTGGAAATGCAGGAGACCGGCAGCCCCGCAGCCACACGATTTCTTTTTTGGGAGGGGATTTTCTACAGGCAACAAGAATCGCATTAGAATATAGAAGAATCCTGAATAAACTCAAGATATCTTTGTAGGCCTGACAATGGCAGCAGTTCTTCATGTATGCCATAGGCAAGGAGAAGGTGACCACCTAGGTGTCCTGTGAGTTTGAAAGAGGCACAATGAAAAAATAATAGTTTTTAGTGTTTGTCAGTATAAATAGGAACATTAGAGATTGGAGGGGGGCAAAGGAAACAATAAAATGAATAATTATCTGACCGCTATCATTTCTAAGGGTGTGTGGCATCACTCTGGGCACCAAGTCAGCTTCTGCCTCTACCCATTGCTAGATTTGTTTAGTCCAGTGATTGTCTATAAAGTGTAATTACTAGCGATGGGCGTACTTGCAGATACCCAGGATCAGCAGGTCCAACCTGGTTAAAAAATTTTTTCGATCTGGCCGGAAGCTGGTTCCCATATTAGTCTATGGGGACTAGAATGCAGCGCTTTAAAATGGTGGTAGAAGGGACTGGGGGATTGGAGCAAGCAAAAGCATTATACTTACCGAGCCTCTGCGCTGCTCTAAAGCTACTTCAAGGGCTGCTCATTATCCTTCATACATATTCACTGCTTCCCCCACCCACCGACAGTCCCTGCATCTCTGATGAATTGCAGTCAGAGTCACGCCCAGCCTGTTTGACAGCATGTCTGACTGCAATCAATCAGGGGCACTGTGTGCTGTAATAATAAATAAATAAAAAAATTGGGGTAGAGTCCCCCCATATTAGGATACCCGGCACAGGTAAAGTATATGGCTACAGGCTGCAGGCTCCAGCTCTGTGCTTATCTTGGCTGTGTATGAAAATAAAAAGAACCGCATGTGACTTTTTAAAAAATTATTTAAATAAATACTTTTAAAAAACGGCATGCGGTCCCCCCCAACTTTGATACCTAGCCATGATAAAGCCAACTGCTTTATCGGACTCCCCACCTGGTATTCTAAGATTGGGGAGGCCCATGGTTATTGGGGCCCCCCCAGCCTAAAAAATAGCAGCCGCCCAAAATTATCGCATCCATTAGATGCGACAATCCCGGAACTTTACCCAGCTCATCCATCCTTGCCCTGGTGCAGTGCCAATCAGGGTAATAAAGGGTTAAAGGGAACCTGCCAGTTTCAATATGCATCCAGAACCACAAGCAGTTCTTCTCGGTGCATATTGGTAATCCTTGCCTAACTGTCCCTGTATACACTACCATAGATAAAGAGATCTTTAGAAAAAGTATTTCTTAAGATTTTTTAATGTATGCTAATGAGCGAAGGGACTAGTCCCCTGGGCATTAGTTCCCCTGGCAAGTCAGCTCCATTAGCATGTTAGTACACCCCTGTGGGTGTACTAACATGCTAATGAATGCACAGCGTCAGAGGATGATCTCACTCACCTCTCCGCTGCCATCGCCGCCCGACACTGGATTTCAGCTCAATGCTTGACCTCAGACTTCCCGTCATGTGCACTATGAAGCTGGGTGTACGCGTCCTGGCTTCAAACTGAAGGAGTGCACATGAACAAAACTCTGGGGTCATTCATACTGAGCCTAAATCAAGCGTCAGACACGATGGCAGCAGAGAGGTGAGTGAGAGCATCCTCTGACGCTGCGCATTCATTAGCATGTTAGCACGCCCACAGGGGCGTACTAACATACTAATGGAGCTGAACAGCCAGGGAAACTAACACCCAGGGGACTAGTCCCCTTGCTCATTAGCATACAATTAAAGATCTTTAGAAGTTCTTTTTCTAAAGATCCCTTTATCTATGCTAGTGTATACAGGGACTGACAGAAAGGGATTTGCAATATGCTCCCAGAACTGCTCGTGGTTCTGGGTGCATATTGGACCTGACAGGTTCCCTTTAATAACAGCGCACAGCTATCACAAAGCCTAAGATTAGTAATGAGAGGCATCTATGAGACTCCCCATTACTAATCTGTAAATGAAAAGAAATAAACAAACATCAAAAAAATCCTTTATTTGAAATAAACCTCTCCACCCCAAAACACCCTCTTTCACCACTTTATTAACCCTTCAAAACACCCAGATCCAACATAACCTACAAGAGGTCCCACAGCTATTCAAGCTCTGTTACATCTGAAGTGACAGTGTACGTGCATAGGTGCATAGAACATGACCACCTGCTTTGAGTTTCAAGCAAAGAATGACCAGTGCAATGAGCTGTGACATCACTCAGATTGTTTGCTATCACAGCTGGAGGTTCCAACAGTCCTCCACCTGTGATCGCAGGTAACCTCACCTGAGGTCACTCAGTTCAGTGTAGTCACCTGAAATCAGGTTACCTGTAATCACAGGTGGAGGAACGTGGGAACCTCTAGCTGTGACCACAAATAACCTGAGTGACGTCACCGCTCATTGCATGGCCCAGTCTGTGCCCGAGACTTGCAGTGACCAGGAAATTTTATTCCCAACAGGAAACTACCATCCCCATTACAAAATGGTGTGACAAGTGAGACACCGCAACACCACTCTTATTTTTCTCTGGGGCTGCTGGCAAAAGCCAATTGCAGCGCTTGTCAGACCCATATGGACTGAAAGAGGCAACAGAACAAACATATGCACTGTCACTCCAATCTAGCGGGAATAAAACAGCTAAACTGCACAGGTCCCAGGATTTCAGACCCTACTGATCATCAAGTTATCACCTATCCCATGGATAAGTAATCACTTCTTTGCCCCAGAGAAAGCCCTATAAGTCCTTGTTAACCAATGGGTTAATGATGTGCTGAAAACTGTCCCACAGGAAATAGTCCCTGCAAAAGGGACTATTTTCTATGGGACATGCAAAAGGTTGTTGAGGATTGGAAAAAAATGTGAAATGGACCTCAGCTGCTATACTGGACACATAGTCCATGGAAAAGATTGACGCTGATTCTGGGAAAGGAAATAATTTTATTTTTCTTTATAACTGTTGACAAAATTAAGTCAGCAGCCAGATTCACCAGTTTAATACTGTTCTGTGAGGTCCGGAAGATGAGGAGCTCATAAGTCATAAGAGCCTGCATTGTGATTGGACATGAAAAGCATCTAATAACTAAGAAATTGCAGTCCGGCACCTCGTTGCCTGCACTGAATATAGGTGATATTACAGAATTGAGTATTCTGCTTTTCTTGGGCAGGAGCTCGGTATCCCACTGCTCCAGTTACTCATCTCTACGAAATTACATTAAAGTTGCAGCCTTCACATAAATCATTTGGAAAGTGAGGATCTGAGGCTTGAAAATTTAATAGAATCTAATTGCGGGGTTTTCACACTGCACTTTAGTAAATTGTGATCTTAGCATAAAAACACAGTGGCCCGAGAGCACGGGATTTTATTATAAAGATGTCAGTGTTAGTCGGAAACATGCACATATTTTTTATTGGATATTAACGCTTCCAGTGATCAATGACAGCGTGCCGAGTACATTAGAATTTGTTTTTGATCAGCAGAATGCAATTATTCACCAAACTCAAAACAGAAGGCAAACTTGTAAGAGAAAGCGGAAGAGTTATGGCTTTCTTACAGCGCAGGTAATTTTAATATAGACGAGATTGGTCCAAGTCCTGCAGTTTGGACTGATAGATCATCTCACACAACTATCATTTCAATAATCTCAATGACAGTGCGGCACCGGATACTTGGTACACTATTATAAATTAAATTTACGGCAAATGTCATTGCTGGGAATATGGAGAGAAATCCGTCATTTGTGTTTGTGGAAGTTAAGATAGGGAAAAATTTAAGATTCTGTGACAAAACATAACAAAAATGATGTATATGTCGGGGCGATATTACCAGTTGTATGCAATTTCCTTTTTCCATTACAATTTCATTAATATACTGGAGTCACAACTGAGTGTGCTATACCAGCACAGCATGTTCTCAGAAGAAATAAGCACATACCTAGATGCCCAGTGATAAGACGAAATGGCAGGTTTGCTTCTTGAAGCGGAAACGGACGCTGCTGCATGTGACAAATTTGCTTCAGCTCGACACGGGATGTGTGGATGGCAGCCATGTTTATCTAGCGCTGTTCTTTAAGGTTTCTAAAATACACTTTGGTGAGAACTGTGAGGCAAAGCACAGCAGGTAGCAATAGCAAATGCTGTAGACAAGTTGCAGCTCTGATTAGAACACGGATGAGTTAAGCACGGGGAGATGGAATATACATCAATAGGAAGGAAATTTTCATCTCAAGTTCTGAGAACTGGATTATTGCGGCGTTGTTTTTTCTTTTTCTATTTTTCCCCTCTTTTAGGCCCTTTTAGAACAATTATTCTTTTTTGAATATTACCTCCTCCACCCCTATATAATAATTTGGGGAGGGTGCACTATGCACAGATCATCTGACTACTTTAGAAACCCCTTATCACTTTCATAGAAAAAAGCCATGAGGTTAGTTAGGTTTCATGATCACAAAACTAGGCAAATGATGTCCCATGTCCAGGTCTTCTTTTTTGAATATTACCTCCTCCACCCCTATATAATAATTTGGGGAGGATGCACCACGCACAGATCATCTGACTACTTTAGAAACCCCTTATCACTTTCATAGAAAAAAGCCACGAGGTTAGTTAGGTTTCATGATCACAAAAATAGGCGAATGATATACCATGTCCAGATTTATTTTTTTCTGCCCTTATCATATACAGAATTATTCCTAAATAAAAATACACCCACCCCCCACACTCCTGATCTCCTTTCTGTTTGGCTTATTCAGTTTCATATTTTCCTGCAATATAATCACTTCCATCTTTTACAATGAATAGTTAATCATTTTTATAAAGCACATACATTGTACATAAATATCAGTTTCTTAAAGAGGTTGTCCACTTTTACAGTCATGGCTTATCCTTAAGATAGGTCATTAATGTCTGATCGGTCGGGGTCCGACACACCGCACCCCGCCAATCAGCTGTTCTCATTTATGAAGAAAAGATATCCCTTTAAAGATGTTGTCTACTACTTTAACATTGATGGCCTAGCCTTAGGATACATTATCAGTGTCTTATGGACCAGGGCAGACACCCGCACCCCCAGCTGATCAATTGTTCTTGTTGTCGATGGTGGCAGCAGGTAGCCAGAATTGGCAGTTCCGGGACTGCTCTGTCTTATGATAGTGGCCGCGGCTAGGTACTGCACATCTGCCTCCTAGTTTGAATGGGAGGCGGTTGTGCAGTACCCGGCCAGTGCTGCTATCAGAAGACAAAGCAGTTCCAAAACTGCCAATTCTGGCTACCTGCTGCCACCATCGACAACAAGAACAATTGATCAGCTGGGGGTGCGGGTGTCTGCCCTGGCCCATAAGACACTGATAATGTATCCTAAGGCAAGGCCATCAATGTTAAAGTAGTGGACAACATTAAAGGAATATCTCTTGTTCATAAATGGTTTATATTGCATGGGTTTTTTTTTTTTTAGAAACAACCAACATGGCAGTGTTCGCCTAACGTATAAGGCTATGTGCCCAAGGGAGAAAGTAACCGCAGATTTTTCATGGAAAACCTGAAGATTTTCTAGATTTTACAGATAAATCCGTGGGTTTACGCATGTATAGACACCCCCCATGTTATCCTTATGGGATTTGGGGAGGGCTGTATCAATGCTGCGGTATTTGCGGCTGCGAAAATGCTGCGGGTTTCCCGCAGCCGCACGTAACTGCATGTCAATTATTCATGCGGAATGATCTGCGGAATTCCCGCTCCTCCACTATGGAGATACATGTCGGGAATTCCGAAGGAATTCCGCATAAAATCTGCACTGTTTCCGTAGGTTTACCGTATCAACTCCGCAGATATACCGCAGTAATGGATAGCTGCAGCTTCCGGGGAGCTGACGCATGAATCTGCGGAAGTACCTGCACAAAAGTCCGCAGTTACGATCTCCCGTGGGCATATGGCCTAATGGTTACCTATCTTTAAAGGATACTAATTATGCCTGTGTAGTTGGTAAAACCCAATAATGGTATGTGCACAGAACAAATTTTTTATTTGGATTCTGTCGCAGAAACGCTCATAATAATGAATGCTTTTTCTTCCTATGTTCAGGATTTTGAACGTCTTCTAAATGCTTCAGGTTTCAAAAACCACCAATTGGTTGTGTCCGGACCATTCTGTTCTATACTTTATAATACCTGCCAATCGGAATCAAAAAATGCCTGGAAGACGACCTAATGTTTTTTTTGTGCCGTTTGGCATTGTGCTTACTTTAAAAACACTCGTGATTTCATTATTATTCAACGGAGTGAAAAAAATTGGCAGGAAATGATAATAATAAAGGTGTAAAACAAGAAAAAAAAACATTCTGAAAACCATTTAAAAATTAAAAGACACCTTAGAAAATAAAATGGCACAGTTTCTTAAAGCATATTCTGCTTTAAATACTTGGCGGGTTCACCTGAGTATATAACACTTTAAATGAATCTGAGAGCAACATAATGTATTGGCAGAGACCCTGAGTCTAGTAATGTGTCACTGGGCTGCTTAGTGTAGTTTGATAAAATCACTGATATACCAGGAGGAGATATTACCTGAGGACTACATGGTCTGCTTCCAGGAAGTCCAGTCACACCCCCACCACTGACTGGCACAGTGTACACAGAAAGCTGCCAATCAGTGGTGTGGGCGGGATTATACAAAGCTCAACATTCAGAGGACTGTTAGATCTGTAACAGATAAATTGGTTTTATTAAAACTGCAGCACTCAGTAAAGTCCAAGACACATGGCTGGAAACCAGGTCTCTGCCCCTACATCATGCTGCTCTTAGATGGAGAAGCATGATCCTGCTGACAGATTCCCTTACAGTATGGGGGGATTTCATGTTATCAGTCTATTTGCTGTATGTCAATGGGATGCGGGCTAAAGTTTATATTAAGTACGACTGTAATCTAATAATAGATTGGAATGGAAGCTGATGGGATTTGGGGGTCCCTCGCTGCCTGAAATGTTTTCATTTTTTTTCGGGTACCATCAATATATACCATTTTGGGAGATTTTAGGTATTCCAAGACCATGTTGGGATGCCATGAGCCGCAGTGAGCATATGTCTGCTCCGTGTATTCACATGTGCACTCTTCTTTCAGCAGTCCCTTTTTCCTCAGGCCTACCCACAGGTAGGAGTCTGTTATGCCTTCAGACATGAGGCATGGATTATGTTTTTCAAACCTTAAAGGGTGCTTTACACGCTGCGACATCGCTAGCGATAGCACCCGCCCCCGTCGTTCATGCGACATTTGGTGATCGCTGCCGTAGCGAACATTATCGCTACAGCAGCGTCACATGCACATACCTGTCACAGCGACGTCACAAAACGGTCGTCCAATAGCAGATGTTGATCTCCCTAAGGTCAACCATCCTTGCTCACAATAGCAGAGGAGGGGCGGAGATGAGTGGCTGGAACATGCCACCCACCTCCTTCCTTCCTCATTGCCGGTGGAGGCAGGTAAGGAGATGTTCCTCGTTCCTGCGGTATCACACATAGTGATGTGTGACGCCGCAGGAACGACAAATAACCTCGCTACTAACCTGACAACGATTTTTGGTAAATGAAAGGCGTGTCACAGACCAACAATTTTTGCCTCTTTTGCGATCGTTTACGGTCGCTCAGAGGTGTTACACGCTGCGATATCGCTAACAACGCCGGATGTGCATCACTAACACCGTGACCCCGACAATATATCGGTAGCGATGGCGCAGCGTGTAAATGGCCCTTTATGCCAGTGTTAAATCCACAGGAGAACCATTTTTAAAATGTTATTATGGATTAATGACCCACTCCTTATATAGCACCAGTAAATTCCACAGCGCAGTACAGAGGTTTTCACCTTTCACATCAGTCCCTGTCCCCAATTGCGCTCAGTCTGCTCTCCACTATTTTAGGTTTTGTACTTACATAATTTCGCTTATGGAAAATCTGCTTTGTTTGATAGTTTTCATTAATTATCCATATTACAAAATTATTTGTGGGTACTGAGCTGCGTTGCAGATTTCATATCCACAAAATGTGTATTTCTGCCACAGATATCAGAGTGGATTTCGCCCTTTGCAATGCATTGGGTCAAATGAGTATACAATCCGCGAGGGATGTGCAGCATGGGAAGACACCCCTGGACCCACATACACCAGGGTCACTTTTATGGGAAGTCAATGAACCTCTTGGTATATTTTTTGAAGTCTGGGAATAAACTAGAGTACTCAGAGAAAATCCATGGAGAACATAAAAAGTCTATGCAGCTGTTACCTTTGGTCAAAGCCAGAACCCCAGTGATGCAACCGAAGAACCTTCTCCCATAAATCTATATGTGCCATCATGCAGCATTCAATGGGAATACATCCACAATAGGATTGTTCTGCGGATGTTCTGGATGTGACACAAGTAGAATAGATAGATATTGCATATTTACGTCGTGCTCTCATGTATAAATGCATATGTTTATTACATGTATGTTTTTGGTACCTTACCCAAAGGAAACAGCAAGAAGATGGGGGTTGTAATTTAGCAGTATCCAGTGCACTGAACGCGGCCTCCCTGCGGAGCACTTCTGATATATCTATCATTGTCTGTTTCTATGATTGATAGTTTAATAATGTTACTAGCAACAACAAACCCGTGACACACAGGGGCTGTGAATCCAGATCTCAATACGAGGGCTGCGTTTCTCCAGTAAATTGTCTATAGGCACATTTTGGGCACACACTGTGTGTGTTGGAACATGAAGTATAGAGGTGGCTGGAGGGCACCCGCTGCTCACAGACAAGCTTCTGTAAACATTTAGAAATGGCTCCTCGGGAGTTTTATGACTATGGCTATGCAGACATTGGCATCCCTGCAATGTATATTAGTATATTTCATTAGTAAATGATTATTTGTGCTCATCTGTGGTCCATCGTGCTGACCTTTCTCAATGTGTGAGAGAACTGGAATGAAGAACTATGATGTGTTGAAGTTATGCATAAAGCAGAATATCTATCTTTTATGGAAAAATATTACAAAGTTTTGGTAGAAGTCCAATCCCTGGAACCCCTGAACCCCTTGTAGGGATATGGCTCACACGGTTGTAGTGTGAGGTAGGCGCAAAAAGCAGTTTCAACGTCTTGGCTATTCTATTTAGACTTAATAATCCACTCGGGCTAAAAAAAGTCTAAAAAGCCTTTTGCACCACAAAGTGAGAACATAAAGCAAATAGTCCACACAACAGTGCGGGTTCGCCTGCTCAGGTTAATGTCCAGCTCTCATTCCTTAGAAAGGAAAAACAACACTGGAGAACTGCACACCTCCACACACAGACACCTAGTGAATCCACCTGAACTTTATGTCCACCATACCAAGCCTTGAGGCGGGGATATGTGAGCTGCCAGTCCCACCCATCTCTCTGACAGCTCATAAACCTGGCACCTTGCCAGCCCTGTTAACCCTATCAGTACTACGTGTACTGGAGCTAACTTCGAGACTTACATCACAGAGGATAACCACTTCTGTGATACATATCTCCCCTCCATCACATGTCCGGCTACTGTCTTACACTCAGTAGTTTGGAAGAACAAAAGTACTGCAGTTCTTTTGCCCATCTCCAGCACAACCGCACTCCAAACCAATGATTGTGCAGGGCAAAAATAGCAAAGGCCAAGCTACACCGTAATGATTGTGCAGGGAACTGCAATACCGTTCTATTCAACATCAGCAATAATGTTCTGTTATAGTTTACTGTCTGACTGGTGGCTGGAAGGACCAAAAAAAGCACAAAGTAAATGGACAACACACCAGTAGCAGTATGGATGCAGTGGAGACTGGAAACAACACTCAGAGAATTGTAGGCAATCCAGAAAAAATGATGAAAAATCCAGCTCAAGAATAAAATAATTAATTTAAGACATTAAAATCCCAAAGCTCCTAGAAGGCAATCAGTCAGCAGGTTTTTGCTATGTAATCTTAAGGCCGCATGCTGTAATGGTTAACACACAGATTTTTGGCAATCCATCCCTTATCAAGGTCTGTGCTGTTGTTTATCTGCAATGCATTCAGTTGAGGTAGCAAAAATCTGCAGACAGATTTTCTTGAAAGGAAATCAGTCAGCAGGTTTTTGCTATTAATTTTGAGAGAAACATAAAGTAGAGGCAAAGTCTGATTCCAGAGATGTGTCACTTGTTAGGCCCCCTTCACACGTCCGTGAAAAACACGCACGTGTGTTATGGGCCGTTTTTCGGGTCCGTGTCCCGTTTTTGTGTCCGTTTTTATAGTCCATGTGGCATCTGTGTGAATTGCGTATGCTAGCCGTGTTTGTGTGTAGAACGTCCGTGTGTGCCTGGGGAATGAACGTGTATGTGTACGTGGAATATCCGTGTGGAATGTCCGTGTGTGTGATGCACAATGTCGTTTATAAATGTCGGCTGACAGCAGACAGAGTTGCGCGATGAGAATGAACTCGGGTGAACTTCACCCGACTTCATCCTCATGCCGCGGCTCTGTCTGTGTCGAGTACTGATTAGCGGTCATCTGTGAAGGATTCACCGGTGACCGCTAATCCCCCGAGTGACTGAAGTTTCCCCCCCTCTCTCATACTCACCGATCACTGGCGCGGCGCTGCACGGCATTCACACTGCTGCGGCGGCTTTTACTATTTTGAAAAAGCCGGCCGCTCATTAAACAATCTCGTATTCCCTGCTTTCCCCGCCCACCGGCGCCTATGATTGGTTGCAGTGAGACACGCCCCCACGCTGAGTGACAGGTGTCTCACTGCACCCAATCACAGCAGCCGGTGGGCGTGTCTATACTGTGCAGTTAAAAAAATAAATAAATAATTAAAAAAACCGGCATGCGCCCCCCCCCCAATTTTAATGCCAGCCAGATAAAGCCATACGGCTGAAGGCTGGTATTCTCAGGATGGGGAGCTCCACGTTATGGGGAGCCCGACACCCTAACAATATCAGTCAGTAGCCGCCCAGAATTGCCGCATACATTATATGCGACAGTTCTGGGACTGTACCCAGCTCTTCCCGATTTGCCCTGGTGCTTTGGCAAATCGGGGAAATAAGGAGTTAATGGCAGCCCATAGCTGCCACTAAATCCTAGATTAATCATGTCAGGCGTCTCCCCGAGATGCCCTTCATGATTAATCTGTAAGTTACAGTAAATCAGGGGTGGGGAACCTTTTTTCTGTTGGTGGCCATTTGGAAATTTCTACCAACCTTCGGGGGCCGCACAAAATTATCAATGTTTAAATGACCCTGCTATATTGGGTGAAACAATTAATTAACTGGGGGCATGGGGCTGGGGGCACGCACATCACACGCGGGGCTGGGGGCACGCACATCACACGCGGGGCTGGGGGCACGCACATCACACGCGGGGCTGGGGGCACAGACACCACACGCGGGGCTGGGGGCACAGACACCACACGCGGGGCTGGGGGCACAGACACCACACGCGGTTCTGGGGGCACAGACACCACACGCGGGGCTGGGGGCACAGACACCACACGGAGATTGCACACAGGATTGGGGTGATTCGCTGCACACAGGATTGGGGTGATTCGCTTCACACAGGATTGGGGTGATTCGCTGCACACAGGATTGGGGTGATTCGCTGCACACAGGATTGTGTGGGGGTGCACACAGGATTGTGTGGGGGCTGCACACAGGACATTGGGGGGCTGCACACAGGATTGTGTGGGGGTGCACACAGGACATTGGGTGGGGTGCACACAGGACTGGGTGATGGGCTGCACATAGGACGGGGGGGCTGCATACAGGATTGTGTGGGGGTGCACACAGGACATTGGGGGGCTGCACATAGGACTGGGTGATGGGCAGCACATAGGACTGGGGGGGCTGCACACAGGATTGTGTGGGGGTGAACACAGGACATTGGGGGGCTGCACACAGGACATTGGGGGAGGGGTGCACACAGGACATTGGGGGGCTGCACACAGGACATTGGGGGCACACTGCGCTGAGAGTTTCATGCAACTCTGGGGGAGAGGGTTTACAGAACTGGGGTTTAGGCACAAAGCATTGGGCAGGGCACATAGCAGCAGAGGGTCGGCGCTGGACTCACAGCAGCATTGCATTCACATCACCGGAGTGCAGGAGCCGGACACACTGCATCAGAAGGAGAAGGTGGGCACTGATCTCCGGAGGGCAGGGGGCGTGCACACAACGCTGGAAGCTGTGAGGCTGCTGTGGACCCGCCCACAAAGTAAGCACTGGCCGACGGGAGAACACATTGCAGCACAAACAGCAATGTGTGGATTTAAAGGGCCGGCGGCAGCAAGACCGCGGTGGCAGCACGAGCACTGCCTCCCCCGGGAATCTGCCCGGGGGCCACATAAAAGGTCATGGCGGGCCGCATGCGGCCCGCGGGCCGGAGGTTCCCCACCCCTGCAGTAAATAAACACACACAGCCGAAAAATCCTTTATTAGAAATAAAAAACACAAACATATACCCTGGTTCAACAATTTAATCAGCCCGAAAAAGCCCTCCATGTCCGGCATCATCCAAGATGGTCCAGCGTCGCTTCCAGCTCTGCTGCATGGAGGTGACAGGAGCTGCAGAAGACACCACCGCTCCTGACAGCTCCACGCGGCAAATGAAGAGTGCTGCGCGATCAGCTGAGCTGTCTCTGAGGTTACCCGCTGTCAACGCTGGATCCAGTGACAGCGTGTTACCTCAGTGACAGCTCAGCTGATCGCGCGGCTGTCTTCAGTTGCTACGTGGAGGTGTCAGGAGCGGCGGTGTCTTCTGCTGCTCCTGTCACCTTCATGCAGCAGAACTGGAAGTGACGCTGGACCATCCTGGATGACGCCGGAGATGGAGGGCTTTTTCGGGCTGATTAAATTGTTGAACCAGGGTATATGTTTGTGTTTTTTATTTCTAATAAAGGATTTTTCGGGTGTGTGTGTTTATTTACTGTAATTTACAGATTAATCATGGAAGGTATCTCGGGGAGACGCCTGACATGATTAATCTAGGATTTAGTGGCAGCTATGGGCTGCCATTAACTCCTTATTACCCCGATTTGCCAAAGCACCAGGGCAAATCGGGAAGAGCCGGGTACAGTCCCAGAACTGTCGCATATAATGTATGCGGCAATTCTGGGCGGCTGCTGACTGATATTGTTAGGGTGTGGGGCTCCCCATAATGTGGAGCTCCCCATCCTGAGAATACCAGCCTTCAGCCGTATGGCTTTATCTGGCTGGTATTAAAATTGGGGGGACCGCACGCCGTTTTTTTTAATTATTTATTTATTTATTTTACTGCACAGTATAGACACGCCCACCGGCTGCTGTGATTGGGTGCAGTGAGACACCTGTCACTCAGCTTGGGGGCGTGTCTCACTGCAACCAATCATAGACGCCGGTGGGTGGGGAAAGCAGGGAATACGAGATTGTTTAATGAGCGGCCGGCTTTTTCAAAATAGTAAAAGCCGCCGCAGCAGTGTGAATGCCGTGCAGCGCCGCGCCGGTGATCGGGGAACAGTAAGTATGAGAGAGGGGGGAGAAACTGACCGACAGACTGTGAGAGAGGGACAGACAGACAGAGAGACCGACAGAGAGACCGACCGACGGACTCAGGGAGATTATGTGAGCAAGGATGGTTGACCTTAGGGAGATCAACATCTCTCAATCAGTCTTTTACTAGGCAATGCTCCCACTAGCCAGATTCCTACTCCACACTGATGAGGGGCAAATACCCAAACGGCTGTCTGTGGATGGATACCATGTTTGGCATAGGTGGTCTCCTTGACTGGAGACTGCTCTTCCCGTGGTTGTTCCTTCCCGGTGAAAGACTTGGCTAGTTTCCTGCCAGCGTTGAGACATGTGATGGTGTCTCCGCAGGCCTTCTTGCTTTGAATATTACCCAGGGGGCATTGCTCTAGAATCACTGCGTTGAGAAACACGTGATGGTGTCTCCGCAGTGGTGGATGTTGATCTCCCTGAGGTCAACCATCCTTGCTCACATAGTCTTTTACTAGGCAATGCTCCCACTAGCCAGATTCCTACTCCACACTGATGAGGGGCAAATACCCCGAAACGGCTGTCTGTGGATGGATACCATGTTTGGCATAGGTGGTCTCCTTGACTGGAGACTGCTCTTCCCGTGGTTGTTCCTTCCCGGTGAAAGACCTGGCTAGTTTCCTGCCAGCATTGAGACATGTGATGGTGTCTCCGCAGGCCTTCTTGCTTTGGACTCAGGGAGATTGACCGGCATACACAGAAATAGAAAGAATGGCCGACATCACTAGAAATAAAAACACCAAACGGACACGGACTATAAGTAGATGCATACATGTTTACTAACGTGTGTGCACATACCCATAGACTTTCATTGTGTCCACGTGTGCGTGCTCCGTGCAGATAACGGACATGCATCCGTGCAAAACGCAAACACATACGGATCACGGACACGCACACACGGGCATAATGAAATAAGGCACGTGTGACCACAATCATAGATTAACATTGGTGCATGTTTGTCCGTGTCTCCGGTATATACGGAAACGGAACAAACACGCACGTGTTTCACGTACATGTGAAGGGGGCCTTAGGCTGTGTGCTGTAGTTTCAATACAAACAGTATTTTATCAGCAGGAGATTATCACTGCAAGACTAGGTGTCATGTGCAAGACAGTCAGGCTAATGTGTGTAATCCCACCAGTGATTTGCAGCTTGTCAACAATGTACAGTGTACACATGCTGCCAATCAATGGTGTGGGTGGGATTATACACAGCTCAGCATTCTGACCGCTGCTACATCTGCAGCAGAGGAAACAAGAATACTATCCAAATTGTACCAATCAACTCAGTAAATGATACATCTCTGGAATCAGGGTCTCTGCCCCTATATCATGCAGCTCTCAGATTCCATAGCAAAAAGCTGCTGTCAGATCCCCTTTATCTAGTATGCTGCTCTTTCATATTTAGGAACGGGGGAGATCCAGGAAGTTGGATCCCAAATGATCAGAAAACAATGACAAATATATGCAATATACCATTACTTCTTTTAGTCGGAAAATGACTTTAGGAACTTTAACTTATTTGGTTCTCTTTCTTTCCATAATAGGGTACCCCTTCGCCATGTACATGAGTAGCTTTGCTTTTCTGTATTACTATTGTTATATATTCAGTATATAAAGTGTGTCCACCCATATCCTGTCCACCGCCATTAACTTGAGAACGGCGGCAGCTATAGGCATAGAAGTGGTGTCTAGGGTATAGTAAAGTATCCATGCGCTACGCAATGAAACCACCTATAGCGCCACCTGGTGGAAAACAACGGAGTTAGCATTTTATGTCGAAAATGGAACGAAATAGAGAAAAAAAGTGAATTAGAGAATTGTAAAGCATCATCAATTCAATACGAATCGACACCTTGCATACAGAAATGCTATGATATGAAACCCATGACCCCCCCAAAACATTGAATGCTGGTCACGCATATGGAACTCATTTAACTTTGATTCTCAAAGTGTCCCCCGTCAGCTGCAATGCACATCTGGACTCTGGACAGCATACTGTATCTCGCTGCACGTTGTGCAATATGGTAGGTGACACGTCTGCACAAGCATCTGTGATACGTCGTCGTAGGTCCTGCAATGTTGGTGGAGGGGTCGCATACACCTGCTGTTTGATGTAACCTCACAGAAAGAAGTCCAATGGGGTCAGGTCAGGTGAGTGTGGAGGCCACTCCACGCAGCCACCATACCCAATAACTTGTAGGAAGGTCTCCATGAGGTATCGCTTCACGTCCGCAGCCTTGTGAGTTTTACACATTCTTATCATAGCATTTCTGTATGCAAGGTGTCGATTTGTATTGCATTGATGATGCCCTACAACTTTGAAGTTCACTTTTTTCCTCTCTCGTTCAGTTTTCGAGATAAAAATGCTAACTCCGTTGTTTTCCACCAGGTGGCGCTATAGGTGGTTTCATTGCGTAGCACATGGCTACTTTACTATACCTAGACACCACTTCTTTGCCTATAGCTGCCGCCGTTCGCAAGTTAATGGCGGTGGACAGGATATGGGTGAACACACTGTATATATATTTTTTTATTGGAGTTTGCACTTATAATGCATAGAGACCATTGTATAGCAAATATGGCAGCAAGGTGACCGCTCAATCTATGCCTAGGATTGAGAATGCTCTTTGTCTAGGATATTTTCCAACTCCCTCTGGACTCTGGAAGGTCTTCTTTAATTCTGGACATTCTGGGAGAGTTGCAAGTTGGGTTTATTCGTCACTTAGAAAACCATAATGCCGGTACATTTTAGCATTTGTGTCAAGCTATTTCCGTGCTTGAAGGTCTACTGACCCAAAGTAACAGCTGGACTGATCTCTATGATGCTGTAAGTTTGAGTCTCAACAACCGTGCTATAACTTGCAGGTATAATACAGCTAATAAAAAGTGCCAGCAATATGGCCACCTGATTGAGGCCTATCTAGTGGTGTTCTCTGTTGAATTAGGTTCTCCAAATCATGTCCAAGAAAGCGCACACGTTATTACAGGAGACTGCAATCTCAACTACAAAACTCATTACAATAATTCCTTAATTTCAGTGGTGGCATGTCTAAAGATCAAACTCCATATTTTCGAGTTTATCTTGCAGTGAATTACTAGCTAGTGTTATGGTTATTAGTACAAGTTGAATTTTTCCAGTTGATCCAATGATAAATTGCTACTGTGCTGGTTGCTGGTACCAGTTGCATATCTGCTGGAGACTTTTCCATACCTAAGTGGTATATACACTAATTGTTTGGGGTCTGGTATGTGCAAATCTTTTAGGGGGTGTCTGCTTTCTTTTGGGGGTAAATTTAGCAGTACATAGAGAATAAGAAATTTTAGCAGGTAATTTTAACCGTTGTACATTTGCTATGTTCCCCACTATAGGACTGATTCTGCACCACGAGAATAGCAGATCAGATAATAAAATGTGCATCCGAAACCGTAATAGGAGTATTACAAAATGTTGATGTTCCAGAATCTAAATGACAGGATTACATTTGAATAAATAAATTTTTTTTGTTCAAGAATAAATTTTGATTGATGTTCATGGTAAGATATAAGACATCCCCTAAAAATTAGCCCTTGTGCATCTTTCAGAGCAAAAAATAATATAAGACCCTGTCTTATTTTTGGGAAAACATAGGTAGTCAACTCATTACAGCTGGAAAACATGATCATCATGCAGACTCCCTGGTCCAGAAGTTATCATGAAGAATGTCAGACAGGCCCCTGTAACGTTTAGAATTTCACTTTTACCCTAAAAATCAACTGGAATTTTTAAAAAAGACATATATACAGTTATGGCAAAAATTAAGTGACCACCGCACATTTTTATAAAAATAAGCTTCTCTACATGTCTGGCAGCCATTCCATTCCAGTGTCAGTTGAATTCCAACCAGAGTACAGACCGGCAGAGGGTGAAAGCGACTTGCCACTGACCGGGATAACCAGCATCTTATAAGTATGTCACTTAGCAACCGCAGGATGACATCAAGTGACCTACAAAAGGAATAGCAAATGGCAGCTGGGGTGAAGTGCACGGCAAGAACAGTTCGTTAAAGGCTCCTAGAGGCAGGGCTCAAATCCTGTAAAGCTAGAAAAAAGTCCAGGCTGAAGTTTGCCAAAGACCATAAGGATTGGACTATAGAGGACTAGAGTAAGGTAATCTCCGATGAGTCTAATTTTCAGCTTTGCCCAACACCTGGTCCTTTAATGGTTAGACGAAGACTTGGAGAGGCGTACAAGCCACAGTATCTTGCACCCCCTGTGATTTTTGGTGGAGGATCGGTGATGATCTGGGGATGCCTCAGCAAGGCTGTAATTGGGCAGATTAAACTTTGCGAAGGACATATGAATCAAGCTGCATACAAGGTTATCCTGGAAAAACAGTTGCTTCCTTCGGCTCAGGCAATGTTCCTTAACTCTGAGGACTGTTTTTTCCAGCAGGACAATGCACCATGCCACACAGCTAAAGGCCCATTTACACACAATGATATCACTAACAATATGTCGTCGGGGTCACGGAATTCGTGACGCACATCCGGCGTCGTTGGCGATGACGTTGCGTGTAACAGCTCAGAGCGAGTGTTAACGATCAAAAATACTCACCTAATCGTTGATCGTTGACACGTCATTCATTTTCAAAATCTCGTTGGTCGTTGTGGACGTAGGTTGTTTGTCGTTCCTGAGTCAGCACACATCGCTACGTGTGACACCCCGGGAACGACGAACAACAGCTTACCTGTGTCCTCCGGCAACGAGGTGGGCATGTCGTTAATGTGGCTTGTCTCCGCCCCTCTGCTTCTATTGGTTGGTCGCTGTGAGGTTGTTCGCCACCTACAGCGACGTTGCTAGGAAGGTAAGTATGTGTGATGGGTGTTAGCAATATTGTGCGCCATGGGAAGCGATTTGCCCGTGACGCACAAACGATGGGGGCGGTTACGCTCGCTAGCGATATTGCTAGCGATGTCGTAGCGTGTAAATGGGCCTTTAGTCAATCAATGTGTGGATGAAGGACCACCACATCCAAACCCTGTCATGGCCAGCCCAATCTCCAGACTTGAACCCCATTGAAAACCTCTGGAATGTAATTAAGAGGAAGATGGATAGTCATGAACCATCAAACAAAGAACTGCTTACATTTTTGCACCAGGAGTGGCATAACATTACTCAAAAGCAGTGTGACAGACTGGTGTAAAGCATGCCAAGACGCATGAAAGCTGTGATTAAAAAACATGGTTATTCCACAAAATATTGTTTTAAAGAGTTAAAACATTATCAGTATTATTGTTTCTATATGATTATGAATTTGTTTTCTTTGCATTATTTGAGAAAGCAGGTATTTGAGAGGTCTGAAAGCAATGCATTTTTTTGGTATTTTAACCAGTTCTCATTTTCAGAAAATTCGGAGATGTGTCAGTGGTTTATAGAATAAAAGAACAATTTACATTTTACTCAAAAATATACCTATAAAGAGAAAAATCAGAAAAACTGAACATTTTGCAGTGGTCTCTTAATTTTTGCCTGAGCTGTACATGTGTATATATTTTCTCTGAATATCCTCCTTCATCAAACTTTTTTTATTGTAGCTTCCTACGTTCTTTTCCATAGTTGTATCATAACGACTGCATCTTACATTCTCCACCGTGACTGTGACAAGATGGAGGAGACTTGCAGATGGCACTCAGTGATTATTCGCTATATTATTAGATGTGGTACATTAAAGGATTAATGTCACCGCTGATAAGATGTCTTGTTAATATTTATTTATTCATAAAATATTTGCCGTTGGAGATAAAACAAGACATAAATGTTGTCTCCTTGTGTGCCATAGTGGCGAAGAGCTGAGAAATAGAGGCAGAGGGGAGAAGTAGCAATTATAAGCGGCGCTGTGTGCGTGCAAAGGTCGGGAAGTCTCTGGGAGAGTCAGATAAACGCTATGGGGCCACATGTCACATTGCACATTGTATTTGCCCTTTCTCCCCTTACAGTTACAGTAATAACACAGGCAGCAGGGAGAATCATGACGCAATTATTCATTTTTGTTGTCACCAATCATTCACTGCGTCAGGTGTCATAGAAATTAAATCAGCCCGAGACCACATGAGCAGTTCTGACCGTTACATAGGTGAAGAATAATAAAATACCCCTATTTATCGTGGTAAAATATTCATCACATTATAACAGCTTTACGTCACCTTTTTTAATAATCTGCATAATCCTAAGAACTGCTGGATTTACGTATTGAAGGTTAGTCAAGTTCTTCAGTTACATTATTGCGTAAAAAAAACAAAACAAAACACACTTTCAATCAAGCAAACTGGAACGATAAGGCTGAAAAGACAGAAAAAGCAAACCTGTCGTCTTATCCTGATTGGAGCCAGCATAAAGGGGGTGCAGGGAATCACTCGAGCTGTGCAAGTCACAACCCCTGTAATTTGCTTATTAGTGTGAAAAAACGACTATTGCAGACCCACGAGGTGAAATGTCACTCAGTAGAACAGAAGAAATGGGTTGTCATGCCTCGCTGCTGGATGGATTCAGGAGTGCAAATGATGTAATCAGCAGATTTTATTGTTTTATGCATTTCGGAGCTAGCATGCACCTTCAGGAACCTCCAAAATTTCGTACATTGCTATTCTTAGTTCCTAAAGGAGGAGCATGCTAGCTCCGAAACGCATAGGGTACATTGCTATTGTTGGTTCCTGAAGAAAGGAGCATGCTAGCTCTGAAACACTTAGGATCAATTGCTATTGTTGGTTGGTTCCTGAAGAAGGAGCATTCTAGCTCCATAACATGTAGGGTACATTGCTATTGTTGGTTCCTGAAGAAGGAGCATGCTAGCTCTGAAACGCTTAGGATAAATTGCTATTGTTGATTCCTGAAGAAGGAGCATGCTAGCTCCGAAAGTCATAGGTACATTGCTATTGTTGGTTCCTGAAGAAAGGAGCATGCTAGCTCTGAAACGCTTAGGATCAATTGCTATTGTTGGTTGGTTCCTGAAGAAGGAGCATTCTAGCTCCATAACACGTAGGGTACATTGCTATTGTTGGTTCCTGAAGAAGGAGCATGCTAGCTCCGAAACGCTTAGGATAATTTGCTATTGTTGACTCCTGAAGAAGGAGCATGCTAGCTCCGAAACACATAGGGTACATTGCTATTGTTGGTTCCTGAAGAAAGGAGCGTGCTAGCTCTGAAACGCTTAGGATCAATTGCTATTGTTGGTTGGTTCCTGAACAAGGAGCATTCTAGCTCCGAAACACGTAGGATACATTGCTATTGTTGGTTCCTGAAGAAGGAGCATGCTAGCTCCGAAACGCTTAGGATAAATTGCTATTGTTGATTCCTGAAGAAGGAGCATGCTAGCTCCGAAACTCATAGGGTGCATTGCTATTGTTAGTTCCTGAAGAAGGAGCATGCTAGCTCCGAAACTCATAGGGTACATTGCTATTGTTGGTTCCTGAAGAAGGAGCATGCTAGCTCCGAAACACTTAGGATACATTACTATTGTCAGTTCCTGAAGAAGGAGCATGCTAGCTCCAAAACGCTTAGGATAAATTGTTATTGTTGGCTCCTGAAGAAGGAGCATGCTAGCTCTGAACTGCGTAGAACTATAAACAATAAAATCTGCTGATTACATCATTTGCTCTTCTGAATCCATCCGGCAGCTCGGCATGACAACCCATTTATTCTCTTCCACTGACTGAAATTAAGCAAACTGGGTATTCATACTTGACAATCACTATTTTTTTTTGTGTGACAAAAAGAATGTAATTTTAATAATGTTTTTCAACATATCTTTATAACATTCAGTATTTTAATTGTTTAGTACAAAACTCATAATCACCATTATATCTATAAAGTAAAAAGATAAAATGCCAGCTAATGGAGGATGCACGAGAGCTTACTATACAGGTCCCCAACCTTCCTGACTTGAGAGCTGCATTCCGCTCCGAAAGAGGGCCGCGAACCACATTTAGCTTCATCCCTTCTCAAACTAGTTACACCCAAAGCCACCATTACAGTATAATGACATCCAAAGCTTTTCCACAGAAATCACACTGAAGCAATATACCAAGATCAAGGGGTTCCTCACAAAAGTCACCATATGTTCAAAGATGTTTGTATGATTTGATACTAATGCACCAAGCTGGCATACAGCCACTAGCCACACATCATGGGCCTGCAAATCACATGTGGCTTTTGAGATACAGGTTGGGGACTCCTAGTCTATATTATCAATGAGTTCACTGTAAAAATGTATGCGGGGAACTCCTGAGCTCCCTCTACTGGTGGCTACACTCTTGAAGTTGTGATCATGCTCTTTGAGACACAGGACCAACTTGTAGGTCTTCTTACGTTCAATATTCTCACCTTAAAAGCCATGTCAGTAAAATAGAACAAAAAATAGCACTTCATTTGTACATATTTTGTATCTTGCATTGCATATTGCTTCGACTTAAGGGAATTGAGCAAGTCTGCAATTTCACACTAAGCCTATGAACAGGTATGGCATTATTTTGAGACAAAACCATCTTTTATTGTATTCCTGAATAAATAATATAAAGGGGTATTCCCATCTCCACAATCCTATTCCAATATGTAGTAGGTGTAGTAATAATATTATTAGCAAATACATCCAATTAGAAATGTAGTATAGTTCTCCTGATATAGCTATGTCTCTTACCTCATGTGCAGGCATGGTAGTAGCTTATCTATCCATAGTTATGACCAATAGCAACTATCTGTCCCTATTTGCGTTGCTATAACCCTGGATACCTAAGCTTTTATAATGCCTGCACATAAGGTAAGTGACAGCTAATCAGGAGAACTATACTACATTTCTAATTGGAGGCATTTCCTAATATTCTTCTTATTATACCTACTATATATTGGAATAGGATCTTGGAGATGGGAATAACCCTTATAACCCTTTAATACAGAGGTTTTCAGATCACTGCTGTACTACTACAGTTCCCATCTCATAAAATGAGACATTTTAAGGAATTGTTTAGGCTTAGCATATTGATGACCTAGGTACAGGGTAAGCCATCATTATAAGATCAGTGGAGGTCTGACACCTGTTACCTGCTCCAATGATGGCTGGGTGTAAACAATGTTTAGAGCATGGATACATACTTTAGTTGCCACTCCTGGGTACTGCACATTATCTCCCATTCACTTTAATAGGAGACAAGGTTGGGTACCTATGAGCGGCTCCAATGTACAGAGCCTTTCTGTTTTGCTCTGTACACTGCTTAACTCCAGCCACTAGAGCAGATGACATCTGATCGGTGGCATACCCGGTATTGGACCCCACCAATCTCCTAGAGTTCTGTTTCCCAAACTTCAGTCTTACTGGCCCCCACAGATCATGTTTCCAGGATTTCCTTAGTATTGCATGAGTGATGGAATTATTATCAGGGCATCACAAATTGCCACAGCTTCTCTCTCTGTGCAAAATTTTGGAAATCCTGTAAACATGATCTGTTGGCGGCTGTTAGGACTGGAGTTTGGCAAACATTGGTTTATAGGATAGTTCATTAATATGTTGGTCCCGGGCAACCCTTTTAAAGCCAAGCCTGGGACTGCACATAACCACCCCCTGATCCACACTGGGACATTCACTTTTGGGTGGGATGTTTAGCAGTCAGATAATGGGACTGTCCTGCCAATATCGGGACTGTTGGCGAATATGAAACCCCCCCCACCATTACTTCAGCTGTCAGTTTCTTACTTTTCTGCTCTATGGCTGGTTTCACACATCCGGCTTTTCGCCGGTTTGATGGATTCGGCGCACGCCAGTACAGTGTATACAGTACAATGGCAGCACGACAAGTGCCGGTCACATACTGTCATGTGACTGGAGCATGTGACCCAGAAGTTGCGGCGCTGCCATTGTACTGTATACACTGTACTGGCATGCGCCGAATCCGGCAAACCGGCGAAAAGCCAGATGTGTGAAACCGGCCTAAACTAGTCAGAGATCCACAGGCATCTCATTTCTGCGATTGAAAATCAGATACATATTCAGTATTTGAGTGGGAGCCTTTCTGAAGCCCGTGCTTAGAATTCATCTCTTGCATCGATTTCATCATGCAAATTTCAGATTTTTAGATCTATTGCAGAAAAATGGCAATTTTGAATGTGCCCGTATGGCCCTAATACCTGCTGCTATCCTGATACACAGCGTGAATCAAACAGAGCTTGGCGATAAAAGACTGAAATATTATACTGTATCAATATTACCATTTATTTGTCGTGTAGATAATAACCGTTTCATACATGCCCTGTGAACACCGGCACGGCAAATAGAATTGTGTCCAAGGTTCTATTTTACTTTAGTTCATATTTGTAAACATGCTGATTTCTTTTTTTTCTCTAAAAATGCCATTGAATTTTTATTTTGTTAATGTGAATTTAATGGATTATCCATTTTAGATCATTATAATAACATTAAACTCTGTATAAAACGTCAGTTGTGCACTTGTAAGCCCCACTATCACATGAGGCCTCGCTGGAAACTCAATGCTGGTGATCACCGCACTCACATCTAAGGCTTTAATGATCTTTATTCTGTATTTATCAAAATAACACAATGTGACCCAGAAAAAGATGCAATAATTCAGGACCTAGATCAGCCCTTTATTAGTAACTATTGCCTTGCTTTACATATTAGTAATATATATGATTGCTATACGCGAATATCAGCTTTTATAGTGACACTTCCGGGAACGAGCCCTAATTTTGTGCCGAGGACACATGAAGAAATTCAGGCTGACATTAGATTGCAGAGTCAGCTTTTGTTTCACTGGGAAGAGAAACAGCTCCAAGTAATACATCAATATATATTTCTGAACAAAGGGATTTTTAAAAAGCGTGCTCGAGAACAAGCCATTGTCATATACCATTTCCTGTAGCTGAAAAAAAATCTGCTCATGCTATTGATTAGTGCCAGTCACAATGGAAAAAAAATGCATTCAAAAAGGATCAGCTTTTAGAAACCCATAATTACATCTCCAGCAAGGAGAGTTATTTACCAATGCATCTCCACAAGCATGATGCAGCTAACATTCAGCTCTTCAAACAGCAAATTGCAGGAGATTTTTTTTTTCTTTGAAATGCTGTTTTTGAATTTGTAAAATGTCTGCTGGATTTCATGTCGGTTTCTCCTAGGAGGAGATTTATTTGACTTTTTTTACGGCTACACTTTTCTCTATGACGGTGAACTACGTTTATATTGTAAGGAAAGTTTAATACAGACACCTAATAAATAGGGATGATCGAATACCTCAAATATTTGGCTTTGCGAATATTTTCCAAATAGGTCGCCGCTATTCGAGAATATTCGATGCGCAATGTAAGTCTATGGGAAACCCGAATAACAACTATTCAGAACTATTTGGGCTTCCCATAGACTTACATTGTGCATCGAATATTCGCATAGCAGCGACCTATACGTCGGATATTCGCAAAGCCAAATATTTGAGGTATTTGAGCATCCCTATTTATTAGGTGTCTGAAGAAGGTAAAACACATTGAAAACCTGACCTCAGGAGGCATCCTTGTCCAGGTCCCTACAGGTGCACACATAGAAAGCTGCACAGATGTTCAGTCCAAAGACAAATATAAACAGTACGTAAAACATACTGTACGCTATTAACTCTGCATACGTATTTCTAAATTCACCTATTTGGGACAAAAAGCTGAAGAAGTAGTTCAATTGTTGAAGTGGCAATTTCTGTAAATATACCTTCTAAAGCAGGGGTGGGAAATATTTCATCTGCCAAGGGCCATTTGAATATTTATAGCATCAGTAATGGTCCATGCAAAATTATCAACTTAAAAATATATCTTGTTATATTTGGTCAAACTTTTAACTAGCTCACCCCTAATGTGATACCTGGAACTTATTCTCTTTGATTAGGCTCTGATTTTAGGTAATAATTAGGGCTGGGCGGTCCCAGACTGTAAAAGTCCGGATCTGCACGGTTTCAAAGATGCCCAGGTGCCGAGCCTGGGATTCCGGGTGTTTAACACTTGAAGTCCCAGAGAGCGGTCATTTAGCATTTCTACCTTTGGAACCCAGAGACGGGTCGAATGACTTGAAGGATTTTAGCTAACTTCCTATAATCACCGTCTTTTGTTCTGTAATTAACGCCATTACTGTCGCACCACAGGAGGTTGTTGTTTTCCATTGAGTTTAGCCATTTAGTTTCTAGTTATGTAGTTCTATTCAGTAACTGAAGCTCAGCCCAGGTTCTGTCTGTTAACCGCTGGTGAAACTGAAGGTGTAGGAAGGGTTCATCTGACACGGTACCGGTTCGGGAGTCTGAGAAGAAGGGGCTCCCTGGAGTCCACCTTGGTAGAAGACAGTACCAGGCGACTGCACCTTTTTACCGTGAGTAAAGTGACATCAACCACAGCACTCGTGTGGACTGAATTATTGCCGGCACACTGCACCGCGACACCAGCTCCAAACACTACTACCACCATTATCACCTGCTGGGGAAAAGCCCTACTTGCGAAAGGCCCAGGTCATCAGAGCTGCATATATTACATCAGACTCAGCAGAACTCTGCAGCGGTGGATCCCAAATCTGGCCGCAAACCGTAAGTGGTGTAGTCACTACAATCCCCTTTTTATTTTCATTCCCCTTTTATATTCTGACCGACCCCCACGGTCCGGGACCTGGCATCGGCCACGAATATCCCCCTGAGTGTCACACATGTCCGGGACCGAGTACCCCAAGCTCTGGGGGCGGGTCATAAGCATTAGGATCAGGTACTAAGGAAATCTGGCTAGCCAGGTCATTGGATGCTGACACAGATGCCATGACTCTGCGCCAGACACTGAAATGTAGAACCGTAGCCAGGTCCCTACACTTTCAATAGTTTCTCTTTTGTTACATGTTCCTTATTATTAGAAACGGTTCACAGCAAAGATACGTGTATTTGAAATGTTTTGAAATATTTATCCCTATATTGGTGGGAGGCCCCCTCTTGGTGGGTGCCCCAGGGCCCAGGCCCCTTGAGCCCCCCTAAATCCGAGCTTGGTAGCAGCTGTGGGCTGTTGTTAACCCCTGCTATTACCCCAATTGCCACCGCACCAGGGCAGTCAGGAAGAGCTGGCTAAGGCGTCGGGTTTGTCGCGTCTAATGGATGTGACAATTCTGGGCAGCTGGGGGCTGATATTTTTAGGCTGGGTCTCCCCAGCCTGAGAATACCAGCCCCCGGCTGTGGGGCTGTATGTTGGCTGTGTATCAAAATTGGGGGGAACCGCACGTGTTTTTTTAAATTATTTATTTATAGATTAAAAAAAAAAAAAGCTGCATGTTGTTCCTCTTCTTTTGATACATAGCCAAAATAAGCACAAGGCTGGGGCTATAGTCATGGGCTTTATCTGTGCTTTGTATCAGAATACCGGGGGGACCCTGCACCAATTGTTTTATTTTTTTTTTATACCACGATACTGACGTTAGATGCTAGAGTGTATAGGCTCCTTCCAGATCCTTACAGATATGACTTCATTTCAACACGCCCCCTATCACATGATAGGGGCGTGTTCAAAATGCCGTCCGATGTTTTCAGTTAGAATAAACATTCTTTTTCTACGTCCACGTGGACATGGAGCTGTTTATAATAGAACTGGGTGTCTGGGGTGAGACCCCCAGTTAAGAGGAGTGCAGGGAGAGGTGAAGCCACCCCTTGCACGATTATGGTGGACGAGAGGAAACATCACCATGCCCACTAACCAAGCCAGTCACACCCAAATTAATTAGTGGCCCAGGAAGTGAATGTGAGTCCTGGGAGCAGCACAGTCATGCCGGAGCCTCGGTAAGTACAGCACGCTTGGTCCTATTTCTCTATCCTTTCTACCACCATTTTTAATCTCTGGATTCTGATCCCCATAGACTTATATGGGGATGGATTCCGGACCAGATCCGGATTTTTTTTTAAAAGAGAGCATGTCCAGCCGGTCCCGAATTGTGCGAGTCTGCCCAGCTCAGTTGGTAATGATTACATTGCTACTTGCAACTGCTTTTCCATACAGTCTGGAGCGCAGTTGACTGTTTGCGATGGAGTTCTGTAAAAAATGGCTCCCAGCAGTAAGTTGTTCTGAATACAGAAGCATATTTCACTGCAGATCTCAAAGTGGAAAATTCTTCAATGCTTATGTAACATTTATAGTACTTAAGTACTGTGAGTACTTTTGTATACATCACATAAGAGACACTAATACTGTATATATATCTCATAGGAGACTTCAAGACTGATGTATACACATAACATAGGAGATGCTGAGACTGCTTTATTTGCATCACATAAGAGACACCAAGACTCCTGTATATACATCACATAATATACACTGAGACTACTGTATGTATCATGTAGGAGACCGAAAGAATGTTGTATACATCACATAAGAGACATCAAGACTGATGTATCTACATTACATAGGAGACACTGAGACTGTGCTTTATTTGCATTACATAGGAGACTCTGATACTGCTGTGTATACATAACATATGATAGACGGAGACTGCTATATATATTATATAGGAGACCCTGAGTCTGCTATATATGCAGTATATAGGTGACTCTGTTGTATGTACATCACGTAGAACACACTGAGACTGCTATTTACATCTCATAGGAGACACCAAGACTTCTATGTATACATTACATAGGATCTAATGAGACTACTCCATCCATCACTTAGCATACACTGAGACTGATTTATACATCACATAGGATACACTGAGACTGTTGTATATACATTGCATAGGATACAAAGTTTTCTTCAATTTAGCAAAGTGAAATAAAAGAAAAAAAAAATCTTATTGGGATGTCATCTAATTACTGAGCTTTGTGTTTTTTATACCTTAGTTTTGTCATTTTTGAACATTATTTACAAAAAAGTCAGCCAGACCCAAAACGCGTTACACATTTTTTTATGCTCTCACTACTATGTTAACCCTAGAACACATAACGGGGGCCTCGCAGGCCTGCTAGGTCACTTGTTTTCTATGGTAGATTTCTATGGTTGCACGTTCTAGGGTTAATTAAGTCACATTAAATAATTGTTTGGTTTTAATTCACTTTGGTTGTTTAAAAAGCCTTTCTCACCACTTTGAACAAAGCTTCTTGATACCTCAAAAGCCTTATCCACGCAAAGTGGAGAGGATTGCCCAGGAACCAGATTGAATAACATGCATATCTTTTTATTGGAGTGAGCTGTAACCACAAACTTCCTCATATTACATAGGATACAATAAGGCTGCTGTGCATACAATATATAGGATAGACTGAGACTGATATATATATATATATATATATATATATATATATATATATATATATATATATATACATTTCACATAGGATACACTGAGACTGCTGTATGAACATCAAATTGGAGACACAGACTGCATCATGCATCACATAAAATACAGTGAAACTGCTATATATGCATCTCAGAGGATACACTAAGATTGTTGTATATACATCAGATAGCAGATAGTGAAACTGCCATATATACTGTACATACCATAGGATGCACTAAGCTGAGACTGCTGTATATACATCACATAGGAGACACCAAGACTTTGCAATAGATATCACACAGAATATACTGAAACTCCTGTATACTTTACATAGGTACTGTGAGACTACTATATACATCACATAGGAGACACATGCTTTTGTATATACACCACATAGGGGACACCAAGACAGCTGTATATATCACTTAAAAGATACTGAGACTGATTATATATATATATATATATATATATATATATATATATATAGTAGTGTGCAAAGCAGTAATCAAAGCAAAAAGTGGCTACTTTGAAGAACCTAGACTATAAGACATATTTTCAGTTTTTCACTCTTTTTTGTTAAATATTTCATTCCACATGTGTTAATTCATAGTTTTGATGCCTTCAATGTGAATTTACAATTTTCAGAGTCATGAAAATAAAGAAAACTCTTTGAATGAGAAGGTGTGTCCAAACTTTTGGTTTGTACTGTACATCACATAGGATATATTGAGACTTCTGCATATGCAACATATAGGATACAAGATTGTTGAATATGTGGTGCCCCTGACCTGGTCAGGCACCACAGAGTACTGCACCCATGCTGGGACAGTGCTTCCAGGTAATTCCAAAAGACCAGGATGAGGTGTGTACACACAGACACATAGCAACCAGGTCTCCCACACCCTTAGAGGGGACCCTTGGGAAGCCTCTGAAGAGGTTAGCTTTCAATTCTCAGCAAGGGGTGTAGTAGAGAGGCTGGAAGCTAGATGCAATGGCAGACAGGAAAAGGAGGAGGAGCAAGCCAGTCTGGAGCAGAGTGTACAGAAGTTGCTGAAGGTAGCAGACGTACAGCCACGCTAGCCAGACCCTGCAGGTGTGGTAGCTGTTAGCGGGGGAGTACAGTGACCAGAAAGTCAGCCTGAAAGACACCTGAAGAGAGGCAGTCGAGTACGGGGATTGCTGGTGATTGGACACGCACAGGGAACAGGTCCCTAGAGCCAGACATCGATTTACTGATCTGCTAAACCTGCCCGTGAGGGGACTAGAGGTTCCTCACCAAAGACACAGAGCTCGAGCCTCAGCAGCAACAGGAGGACCCATAAGGAGATAGGGCCAGAAGCCATCTCACCAGGTCCACGCTGCCGGCAAACGGGCCAGAAAGGGAAGGAGAGGCTGCAACGACTTTCCCTGGATGAATCCCACGATACTGCAAGTCAAGGGTTATCCGAAACAAAAGAAGTTCAAGGAAGGCGAGTTAATAGCTACCCTCAGAACGGCCTGTAGGAATTCCTGGTTCCACCTGGTATAGTGTCAGCATCGCCCGGGTATCTCACCAACCAACTAAAAGTGAGTAAACAAGTTGAAAGACTTTTTGGACTGTGACTGAGTTATTCTGCGACCTGTGGTTCCACGTACATATACCCGAGCCCCTGGGGCCAGCCTCACTCTCGGGAGGCCATAACACCAGACTGCAGACACCATCAGCCCCAGACGCTCGTTAAACTGCAGTGGCAGCCCCCATCGCCCTGAATGCAAAACCGAGAGTGGCGTCACGACTCCTATACAAGTTAACCTAACATACCTGTAGTCAGAAGGGTCCCCACAGAGAAGTCCCCACAGTGTCCTGCAGGCGACCGCTGCAGCGCTGTGGTGGGCGACTCATATATACAGTACATCACATAGAAATTAGTCAGACTGCTGTATACATATCACATAGAATGCACTGAGCTAAGACTGTCATATATACATCACATAGGAATTAGTGGCACTAATGTAAATACATCACATAGGAGACACTGAATGCTGTATACAGTCATGGCAGAAAGTGTTGGCACCCTTGAATGAATTTGTTCTAGAAAATTAAATACATATTACAGAAAATTATTGCAATTACATGTTTTGTCATACATGTTTATTTCTTTTATGTGTATTAGAACAATACTAAAAAAGGTAAACGGGACATAATTTCTCAAAAAACTCCAAAAATGGTCCGGACAAAATTTTTGGCACCCTCAACTTAACTTTTGGTTGCACACTTTTTGGAATAAATAACTGCAGTAAATCGCTTCCTATAAACATCAACGAGCTTCTTACACCTCACAAATGGAATTTTGGACTATACTTCTTTTGCAAACTGCTCCAAGTCACTCACATTTAAAGGGTGCTGACTTGTAACAGCAATTTTAAAATCTGTCCATAAGTGTTCAACAAGATTTAGATCTGGACTCATTGCTGACAACTTCAGAATTCTCTTCTTTGTTTCGTGCCATTTCTGAGTGTTTCTTGAACTATGTTTGAGGTTATTGGCTTGCTGGAAGATCCATGACCTAGGACGTAAATCCAGCTTTCTGACACTGTGCACTACATTATGACTCAAAATGCTTTGATAATCTTTAGATTTCATGATGCCTTGCACAGTCAAGGCACCCAGGGCCAGAGGCAGCAAATCAACCCCAAAACATGTTTGAGCCTCCACCATATCTGACTGTAGGCACTGTGTTCTATTTTTGTAACCCTCATTCCATTTTTGGAAAACAGTAGAATGATGTGATTTACCAAAAAGCTCTATCTTGGTCTCATCTGTTGACAAGACACTTTACCATAAGAATTGTAGCTTATTCACATACATTTTGGCAAACTGCAGTCTAGCTAGTGTCTAGCTAGTGTGTTAGCAGTGGAGTCCATGAGGGTCTTCTGCCCTAGCGTTTCATTTCATTCAAATGTCAATGAATAGATTGTGCTGACACTGATGCACCCTGAGCTTGCAAGACAGCTTGAATTTTTTGGGAACTTGATTGGGGCTGCTTATCCACCTGACTATTGCAAGGGCGTGTTTTCTCCCTGTAAAAGGTCTTTCTCCTTTTCTATTACCCATGTGTAAGTATATGTTTGTTCATTACAATACATTGAGTGCAATAAACAGAATTCTACCCTATCTTTTGTATGGAAATGTCTAACGAGCTTGTGCAGAAATCATTGTGAAGGAATATGAGCAGGGTCATCTGTGAAATCACCTACTCTGGTTGATGGATCCTGTGTTATCAGCTTGGTATAGAGGTGTTACCAGTCTTTGTAAAGGTACCGTCACACTAAGCAACATCGCTAGCAACATTGCTGCTGAGGCACAACTTGCTAGCGATGTTGCTGTGTGTGACATTCAGCAACAACCTGGCCCCTGCTGTGAGGTCGTTGGTTGTTGCTGAATGTCCTGGACCATTTTTTAGTTGTTGCTGTCCCGCTGTGAAGCACACATCGCTGTGTGTGTCAGCGACAGAGCAAAAACTAAATGTGCAGGCAGCAGGAGCCGGCTTCTGCGGACGCTGGTAACCACGGTAAACATCGGGTAACCAAGAAGCCCTTACCTTGGTTACCCGATATTTACCTTCGTTACCAGCGTCCGCCACTCTCAGCTGTCAGTGCCGGCTCCCTGCTTTCTGCACACTTAGCTGGAGTACACATCGGGTAATTTACCCGATGTGTACTGTGGCTAGGAGTGCAGGGAACAGGGAGCCAGCACTGGCAGTGTGAGAGCAGCGGACACTGGTAACGAAGGTAAATATCGGGTAACCAAGGGAAGGGCTTCTTGGTTACCTGATGTTTACCGTGGTTACCAGCGTCCGCAGAAGCTGGCCCCCTGCTGCCTGCACACGTAGCAGAGTACACATCGGGTAATTAACCCGATGTGTACTGTGGCTAGGTGTGCAGAGAGCCAGCGCTAAGCGGTGTGCGCTGGTAACCAAGGTAAATACCGGGTTGGTTACCCGATATTTACCTTAGTTACCAAGCGCAGCATACCTCCACGTGTAGCGACGCTCCAGCGATCCCTGCCAGGTCAGGTTGTTGGTGGGATCGCTGGAGCGTCGCTTAGTGTGACATCTCACCAGCAACCTCCTAGCAACTTACCAGTGATCCCTATCAGCTTGTATCGTTGTTGGGATCGTTGGTAAAGGTACCGTCACACTAAGCAACTTACCAGCGATCCCAACAACGATAGGGATCGCTGGTAAGTTGCTAGGAGGTTGCTGGTGAGATGTCACACTAGCGACGCTCCAGCGATCCCACCAGCAACCTGACCTGGCAGGGATCGCTGGAGCGTGGCTACACAAGTTGCTGGTGAGCTCACCAGCAACCAGTGACCAGCCCCCAGCGCCGCGTGGAAGATGCTGCGCTTGGTAACTAAGGTAAATATCGGGTAACCAACCCGATATTTACCTTGGTTACCACCGCACGGAGCTACACGTGCAGAGAGCAGGGAGCAGCGCACACTGAGCGCTGGCTCCCTGCTCTCCTATTTACAGCACACATCGGGTTAATTACCCTATGTGTGCTGCAGCTACATGTGCACAGAGCAGGGAGCAGCGCACACTGCTTAGCGCTGGCTCCCTGCTCTCCAAGCTACAGCACACATCGGGTTAATTAACCCGATGTGTCCTGCAGCTACATGTGCACAGAGCAGGAGCCGGCACTGACAGTGAGAGCGGCGGAGGCTGGTATCGAAGGTAAATATCGGGTAACCAAGGACAGGGCTTCTTGGTTACCCGATGTTTACTGTGGTTACCAGCCTCCGCAGAAGCCGGCTCCTGCTGCCTGCACATTAGTTGTTGCTGTCTCGCTGTCACACACAGCGATCTGTGCTTCACAGCGGGACAGCAACAACTAAAAAATGGCCCAGGACATTCAGCAACAACCAACGACCTCACAGCAGGGGCCAGGTTGTTGCTGGATGTCACACACAGCAACATCGCTAGCAACGTCACAAAAGTTGTTCGTTACCAGCGATGTTGCTAGCGATGTTGCTTAGTGTGACGGGGCCTTAAGTTGTTTAGTGTGACTGGGCCTTATTCCTGCCTGTGATAAGAAGACTCTAGTAAACTCTTTCTGAACAGATTAGTAGTATGAGTTTAGTGGTGAGTGAAAATTGCAAGATTACTATTTTGCTTTTTAATGAAGATTGTGATATTAAAAAAATTGTCAATTTTTTTTTATAAAAGATACATTTAACACAAAGACATGATTTAAACAATAAGTCATTTTATAACAACACATTCCCATTAAAGTTGTATTCATACTGTATGTCGTTAATTTATGACATAAAGCTACAGTAGATTTGCTAGGGTCTGACCTCTGGAGTTTCCACTTATAGCGTTCGCAGTAGACAGGGATGTTCCTTTCCACCCATGAAAGCTCCGTTCCATTCAAGTGAATAGAATCGGCTGCAGCTCCTTACAGCGCTGGGTCGTTGGATGTGCAATGACGCATATAACAAAAAACTGTGAAGTTTCCTAAAATCAGTGGGTGTCACGGAGGTTGGACACCAGTGATCATAAAATTAAAAGGGTTATTCATCTACTAACATGAATAAACCTGTGAAATAAAATAGTGGTTACAATTTATTTTGTATATTTATTGCTTTACACTGTTGGAAATATTTGAAAAAAATCAGACAAATAGACCCTAACGTTTTATGTCTGTTAACACAGCTTTTTTGTCTATTCATACCATTTGCCAAGGAATAACAGAGGAACAGCAAAATACTGCGTTCTAAGGCCCTTTGTCCACGCTGCAGATTTATCGCGGAATTTGCCGCTTTTTTTTTCTCGGATTTGCCGCGGATTTCTCAAACATCCGCAGTACAGTGGGTCCTCAGTCATTTCTATGGGATTTTGGAAGTCTTGTGCCCATGCTGCGTTTTTTTCCGCAGCGGAAATAGTGTGGATTTCCCTATGGAAACATCTGCAGCATGTCAATTTTTCCTGCGGATTTTCCAAATGCAAGTGAATGTAAGGTCAAAAATCCGCAACAAATCTGCAACAAATCCGCAGGTCTGTTCTCACAGGGTTGTTTTCCTGTGTTTTTTGTGCATATTTCCCCACCAAATCCAATGATGAAAATCTGCACCAAAATCAGCACCAAAATCCGCATCAAAATCTGCACCAAAAACACACAAAAAAGCGCAAAACAAAACCGCACCAAAGTTTTGGTGAGATTTTCTGGGATATACTGCAGATTTGGCTGCAGAAAAATCTGCACGATCTCTTGTCCGTGGGCACATAGCCTAACAATAAAGGCCAACAGAATTCTTAATATTTACTAATATACATGCCAAATTGACTGAGGCCCCAATTTATCGTAGATTTTAGGTCAGACAATTGGTGTAATATGCTTTAATAGCTGCAAATACTTTGCATTTTATGGAGTTGCACAATAATTATGCTACTTTTGTCATTTTTACGCCAGCTTGAAGCAGCTTTGCCAAAATGGGGAGTGGCATGGGTGGGATCAGGTGTAGTGCCACCTACCGACCAAATTCAGCAAAAGTGCCAGCCATTCTTATGCTAAGAATGTTACTTCCTGGGGATGCCATCGAGAAGATACACCAAATTCCTTGAGTGGTTATTGTTGGAATACAATGTGGAGAGGACAAGTAGAATATATATCTCTACTGACACTTCTGATTTAGAAAAACCTCAAGCTTAACATTACAACTTCTCAGCAGGTCAACTAACCATCCCACATGTCCTCACCCTACTTAATTAGGGTAAATTGTAATGCCATGAATAAGAGTGAGTCTTCTGATAAGGCAATCCATTTTTTTCTGTACATGAACAGTCTCTATAACATTTATCTACACTATTTGCTCACTCACACCTTCTTTCAGCACCATCTATGTGTTTTCACCTGTAAGAAACACATCCTGTAGGACGCACATCCATGTATTACATGATGTGACTCTTTCTATGGCTTCCTTCACACATCCGTGTCTCTGGTACGTGGGATGTTTGTTTTCACGTGTATCAGAGACACGGACACACGTACATCCTTTAAAATCAATGGGCTTCCATACATGTCCGTGTTTTGACCATGCTCTACATGGCGAAATGTCCATTTTTTGACGGCAACATAAATATCACCCAAACCGCGCACTGATGTGATCTGTGTGACATCAGAATCACATCAGACATCAGATACATGTGACTGAGAAATCTATTTGTATACTTCCCTGTCTCCTACGCTCCTGTCACACTTGATTCTGGGTCCACTTATTATGCTCATGAATATGCACTGACTGCGGACCCGGAAGCAAGTGTGACAACAGCACCAGAGACAGGTAAGTATACAAGTTTGTGCTGTTCGTGTGCTATCTGGATGTTACACGGATAGCACATGAACAGCACATGGAACACATACAGACACATGGACGGACCTATGTACCTACATTACAGACCATGCAAGACGTTTGTATTTTGCACGGACGTATGAAGGGAGCCTATGCTGGTTTAGTCTCAAGTGAATACAAGATATTAAAGCAGATCAGTCACCTGACCATACAACCCTATTTAAAACTTTTTCTGTTTGGCTAAAAGGAGAAATTAGAGTGGATTTCTCTCCAGATTCCACTACACTGTGTGCAGAATTATTAGGCAAATGAGTATTTTGATCACATGATACTTTTTATACATGATGTCCTACTCCAAGCTGTATAGGCTTGAGAGCCAACTACCAATTAAGTAAATCACGTGATGTGCATCTCTGTAATGAGGAGTGGTGTGGTGTAATGACATCAACACCCTATATAAGGTGTGCTTAATTATTAGGCAACTTCCTTTCGTTTGGCAAAATGGGTCAGAAGAGAGATTTTTACAGGCTCTGAAAAGTCCAAAATTGTGGGATGTCTTGCAGAGGGTTGCAGCAGTCTTGAAATTGCCAAACTTTTGAAGCGTGATCCCCAAACAATCAAGCGTTTCATGGCAAATAGCCAACAGGGTCGCAAGAAGCGTGTCGGGCAAAAAACGCGCAATAACTGCCCATGAATTGAGGAAAAATCAAGCGTGAAGCTGCCAAGAAGCCATTTGCCACCAGTTTGGCCATATTTTATACCTGCAACATTACTGAAGTATCAAAAAGCACAAGGTGTGCCATACTCCGGGACATGGCTGGATCAGTAAAGGGCAGAGAGCTACACTCCGACTCAGACGCCAGCAAGGTGTAGGTGGGGTACTGGTATGGGCTGGTATCATCAAAGATCAACTTGTGGGACCTTTTCGGTTTGAGGATGGAGTGAAGCTCAACTCCCAAACCTACTGCCAGTTTCTGGAAGACAACTTCTTCAAGCACTGGTACAGGAAGAAGTCAGTATCGTTCAAGAAAAACATGATTTTTATGCAGGACAATGCTCCATCACATGCATCCAACTACTCCACAATGTGACTGGCCAGTGAAGGTCTAAAAGATGAAAAAATAATGACATGGCCCCCTTGTTCACCTGATCTGAACCCCATAAAGAACCTGTGGTCCCTCATAAAATGTGAGATCTACAGGGAGGGAAAACAGTACACTTCTCGGAACAGTGTCTGGGAGGCTGTGGTGGCTGCTGCATGCAATGTTGATCGTAAGCAGATCAAGCAACTTTCAGAATCTATGGATGGTAGGCTGCTGAGTGTCATCATAAAGAAAGGTGGCTATATTGGTCACTAATTTTTTGGGGTTTTGTTTTTGCATGTCAGAAATATTTATTTCTAAATTGTGTGTAGTTATATTGGTTTACCAGGTGAAAATAAACAACTGAGATGGGAATATATTTGGTTTTTATTAAGTTGCCTAATAATTCTGCACAGTAATAGTTACCTGCACAAACAGATATCTTCCTAAGATAGAGTCTTTTGGGTTGATTGAGAACATAGTTGTTGATCAATAATAAAAAAAATCCTCTAGAATACAATTTGCCTAATAATTCTGCACACGGTGTATATAAACCTCATTCATTATGAAATAGATCTTTTAGATCTGTTGAGGCTGCTGTACTCACTTTCAAGATACATGTTAAAATGTCTGTATTATTCTTTTTTTAAAGTTTCCCTCCATTATCTATAGCTGGACTCATGAATTGTTAATTTTTACATCCATTTTATACACAATGGTCACTAAAATAACTTGAAACTGACCATGGTAATTTTCAATTTAGATTTACTGAATATCATCTAATAAAAGTCAGACATTGCCGAAAAAATACAAATATTACAAACTAATGAAAATGGCCTAGAGAAATATAAGAGTAGTCTTAGAAAAGAAAATATTTTAACCATACAGAAATGTGACACTAGGGCGTGTCCTGTAATTAGCTTCACAGGTGTCTACAAAATTATAGTCAATTTTCCTATTTTAAAGATGAAAAGTAGTCACTGTGCTTTTTTGTATCCTAGTGTGTACACACTGAATATGGACTAAACAGAGCTAAGGAGTAAGTTGTCTCAGGAGATTAGAAAGACAATTATAAACATTTTAAAACTATAAGCTACAAGACCATGTCAAAACAGCTTGTTGCTCCTGTTACGACAGTTGTGTTACACTCACCGCTGGGGATGAGGTGGCGAGCGGAAATGGTAGACCCATTACTGTGTTCCTGATAAGAATGCTCCCACATCCTGCTGCCCATCAACTATTAGACATTATATTAATGTATTTGGTGCCTTTTATCCACTAGTGGCATTGGCAGGACGTGTTCTCATGCTATATGAGTGTACTGTGTTATTCTTTAAACTCGGTTAAGGCCGCTTTACACGCAATGACATCGCTAACGAGATGTTGTTGGGGTCACGGAATTCGTGACGCACATCCGGCCTCGTTAGCGACGTTGTTGCGTGTGAAAAGCAGGAACAACCGTTAACGATCAAAATTACTTACCTTATTGTTGATCGTTGACGCGTCGTTCCATTCCCAATTATCGTTGCTGTTGCAGGACGCAGGTTGTTTGTCGTTCCTGCGGTGTCACACGTAGCGATCTGTGCTGCCGCAGGAACAACCTCGTACCTGCGGCCGCCCTCATTGAGGAAGGAAGTAGGTGGGCGGGATATTCGCCCCGCTCATCTCCGCCCCTTCGCCCTATTGGGCGGCTGCTTAGTGACGTCGCTGTGACGCCGAACGACCCGCCCCCTTAGAGAGGAGCCGGATCGCCGGCCACAACAGGTAAGTATGTGTGACGGTGTTAGCGATGTTGTGCGCCACGGGCAGCGATTTGCCCGTGACGCACAACCGACGGGGGCGGGTACACTCGCTAGTGATATCGATAGCGATATCGCAGCGTGTAAAGTGTAAAGTGCCCTTTAGTTTAGCGTAATTCTAGTGGAAACCAATCCCTGTAATATGTTGTTATTGAATAGCTCAGTATAATAAGAGATCTGGTTTAAGAAGTAGAAACCAGTGAATTCATATAAATGTATCCATTTATTTATACCTTATGATTTTGTGCGTTTGACTGATCCAATGGCAGATCACAGTCATTTCTCAGTGCAATGATCAGGATCCAATTTTTTGCATTAATAGGGGTATTGCAATTACAGAAATACAGATTATCCACTTTTTAACGACTCCAGCCTTTACTTAATTCCACGGAAGTAATTTCTTTTCTGTAGAAGTAGTGGAGTAGTGATCATAATGGGATGCCTTGATAGTACGCTGGAAACGTTCATATGCAGAAGTCTGCAGCATTCATCACAGCCCTTCGTACCTAATGCATATTTAATCACAAATATGTTTGCCCTTGTTCATACTATTACAAACAAGGATGTGTTAAGTACTACACATCCTGCCATTAGCGCTACCCTTGAATCTTTCTTAGAGTTATTCTGTTACAGCGTCTCTCTTGACAGACTCCACAGGCAAGTTACAAGGAACTTTGATGCAGTCTGAGTCTATCACAAGGACAGGCTGTCAGATCTGCATGTCTGTATGCTATCTGCCTTCCTGTCTGCTCTTTGATACCATGTAATGATTGTACATGAACCTATTTGTGAATAATAAACATAATATCTTATTCTATGTAGTTCCTTGCTACTTTGCTGCTTAAATTTGTTTTTATTTTTTTTTGCGAAACTTAACTTTTCCCATAAAGTCTGTTTATTTGTTTGATCAGGTGTCTTAGTAATAGTTAGACTAGCCCAATATGTTAGAAAAATATTTTTATTGGCAGGTAAGATCAAAAAGTAAGATGAAAATCTACGAAGGTAGCATTGTGTTGAATGCTTATGAAACAAAAAGCTAAAGAAAAAACTTTGGCTTAGTTCGCACTACCGCCATGACTTCATCTTATAAGTAGTGATGGGCGAGCCCAAACTGTAAAGTTCGGGATCCAGGCGCGAACCCCGAACATGGACTTCTCAGGGAAGTTTGTGTTACTGTTCAGGTTCGGCTGCCCTGATAAAAATTAAAAAAAAAAGTTAGTAGGAAGCAAAACAGAAATTAAAAAAGGAGAATTATACTTACCAAGTCTCCCGCATGGCTGTGTAATGATAGTCCTGAGAGTGGACCCACTGGACCATGCACCGGACTCCCCTGTGGCGCCGCCTCGAGAGAACCCCTATACAGGGACTGTCGGGCGTAACCCAGGGGGCCTAGATGCATGGAAGCCAGGATCAGCAGGATTCGCAGGATAGCATCTTATAGAGTCTGTGGTGGATACAGGACCAGATCTGGGCCAGGTACAGGTTAAGGGTATCAGGCTGAAGTCCAGAATCGAAGACTGGTGCAGGTTAACGAGATCAGGCTGAAGTCCAGAATCAAAGACTGTTGCAGGTTAAAGGGATCAGACGGGAAAGCGTGCTCAGGAAAGTACTCAGGATCTGTAAGCAGAGAAAGAGTTACTCCAAGCACAAGGCATAGAGGGGCCTGAACAACTGTTACAAGAGACAATCTACAGGGACTCGTTGAACAAGCACCGGCCAAGGGAAATAGGAAGTCTTAAATATCCAAAGCTAATTAGTAGTCAGATCCCGAACGGCTGTGCTGGCCCTTTCAGTCTAGGTGAGTGCACGCGCTCACCCTCTAGAGTGCATGTGTGAAGCCCGCAACCCGGAAGTCAGAGCTGAACCCACAGGAGGAGAGGCAGGACGCTGGAGCGTAGGTGGCTGCAGTGAGAGTGTGGCGCAGTGTCGCGACCGACGGGGGAAAGGTATGGACGAGGTAGTATGTTGAATACCAGTGAACATAAAGCAGATGGCTACAGGCTGCATCCCCCAGCTGTATGCATTATCTTGGCTATCAAAATATGATTTAACAGAAATGGCATGCAGTCTTCCCCAATTTTGATACCCAGCCAAGATAAATCAGACAGCTGGGAGCTGGTATTCTCAGGGTGGGATGGTGCGTGGTGATTGGCCTCCCAGCCTAAAAATAACAGCATGCAATTGAAACACCTGCAATGGGGCCTGGGGTGACTCATTATCGGGCAGCGGTTCTGCTCTTGGGACGCCGCGGTGGCGGAGCTCGGTTCAGTGACCTCGGTGGTGTCGTTTAAATAAATAGGAAGGGGATGATGACAATTTATTCATGATGCCACCTGTGGTTTGCGGCAAGTTAGGTGCCGCTGCTGCGTGATGGGACTCCCCGGTGCAGATGGTGGTGCAGCTTAGATGGTTCAGCTCTCCACTGGTAGAGCTAGGCCCCAGGGCCGGATGAGGGTAATAGTAGGTGATGGTGGGGCCAGAGGCGCAGGAGAATAACAGAGCGACACAGGGATAAAGTCTCAAGGTTTTTACTCACTGTAGCAGGTTCCAAGGTAACACAACATGCCAGTTACCGCCTTTGGAATACTCGGGTTTCATTGTGACAGGCTCCAGTTGATCCCGGGTAGTTCGGAGGTCAAGTCCTGTGCACCTTTTTTATGTGTACCTTTCCTGGTTGTCTTCCTGCCCTTGCTTCTCTCTCCTGTTTTGCGCCCTTACACACAGAGCCCCAAGCCGGTGCCCGTGGGCCCATTTGGGTGGCGTGTCGCTCTATCCCTTGGTCCCTTGGGGTCACCTTACAACCATCTCAGCCTTCTGGTTTTACTAGTGGAGTACATAGGTTCTTCTCCTCTAGCCTAGGGACCAGTCCCCGATTTGTGACCAAGTCCTTCCACCCATAGATTGTATGTAGAACAAGGCCACGGGAGGATGTTGCACTTCTTATAGTCTCTAGGACCCCTTCTGCTTGTGCCTTGGTTGAGTGGCGCCAGCTTCACACCACAGGTCTTTTCTCCTCTACTGCTTCTTTCAACTTCCCACTGACTTTCTCCACACTTCACTACTGTATGTTCCCACTCCTAAGACTCCACCCCCCAGTCTGGCTTTGGGTATTACATGCTTTTGCCATGTCTGATGAGGTGTTGCTGAGTGAGAGTGTTGTGCTTTATATGAACCGGCGGTGACCTCCTCCATACCCAGGATGGAATACCACACCTCTGGATGAAGTGCAGTACCTCTATGGCGAGTGAAGCCTCAGGGGTGCCCCACACCCCCACAGCAAATCCAAGCACGTCCCAGCCACCCTGGAATCGCCGCCTCCATTAAATGCAACAATTCCAGCACTTTACCTGGCTCATCCTGATTGTCCTAATGCAGTGGCAATCAGGATAACGTAAGGAGTTAATGACAGCTGTGATTACCGTGTTTTTCCAAAAATAAGCCCTCCCCCAAAAATAAGCCCTAGCTGGGATTTTCAGCATTTTCGGAGCAAGTCTTAAATATAAGCCCTCCCCCGAAAATAAGCCCTAGTCGCGGTTCAGTAATGAAGTGTACATGCAGCTAAAAAAGATACAGATACTGCAGGACACTTCATTATAGAAAGCGGCACCCCACAATCACTCATCCGATGCTGAGCGGCAGTGCCTGCAGTGATTGCACACCCACACACATCAGCTCACACACACACACACACACACACAATCAGATCTCACACACAAACATCCGATCTCACACACACACCGGATCTCACATGCAAACATCGGATCGCACACATAATCAGATCGCACACACAAACATCTTGCTGGCAGAATCCTGAGAGGCAGTGCGGTGGAGCGCATCGACCTGCAGAACAGGACCTGCGGCCGAACACATGACTTGCTCTCATCATACCCTGCGCCAGAAGCGCTGGATGTGATGTGTGCGTGTGTGTGCGATCGGCTGTGTGTGTGCGATCGGCTGCGTGTGTGTGCGATCGGCTGTGTGTGTCTGGGATCTGCTGTGTGTGTGATTTGCTGTGTGTGTCTGCGATCTGCTGTGTGTGTGATTTGCTGTGGCTGTGTGTGTCTGGGATCTGCTGTGTGTGTGATTTGCTGTATGTGTCTGCGATCGGGCTGTGTGTGTGTGTGTCAGCATGTCAGCCAGCAGCAGAGGAGAACGGCGTTCAGCAATCACCGGAGATCACAGGGAGGACCTGGGAACCACGCAGACATCCGGGTCTGGTGAGTATGAGTTTCCTGGGTAGTGAGGGGGTCTGCTTTTTTGGGGGTAAACTTACCCCCCAACCGTGTTTCTCCAAGAATAAGACCTCCTCCAAAAATAAGCCCTAGTGCTTTTTTGGGGGTCAAAAAAAATATAAGACAGTGTCTTATTTTTGGAAAAACACGGTAGTAAAAAAAATCACAGCTGCCATCAAGCCCAAGGTTAGTAATGTAATGTTACAATGTAAGCAAGAAGTAATAAACACAGAGACAAATCCTTTTTTTTAAAAAAACAAACCCTCTTTCTCTGGTTTATTAACCCCCAAAACACCTGCAGGTCAGACATAATCCACAGGCACGATGTCCCGCGACAATCCCAGTTCTGCTACATCTCTACATCCCTTCTAATTTTTAGTGTAATTTTTAAGCATGATTACAAAAGTATACAGCTGCACTCTAAAAAGTTTAAATATGCAAACATTGAATATGGGAATTTTATTACTGCTACTGGAACTATGTTTAAAAATTGAGATACTTAACTGATAGACTGACCAATCCATGTGAGCCCGACAGTCAACGACAATGCATAGCTCTTTGCCGGGACCCAACTCTATATCCCTCTCTGCGAGCTAAAAAAAAATGGGCTTGTAGGATCCAACTAAAATGGAAATGGAAACACCCTGGCTAAAGGGTAGAGTGCTGTCAGAAAGGAATAGAATACAAAATATAAAAGACTGACCAGCACATCCCACAGGTATGAACAGGTGCAAGGTGAAAATGCAATATAATTACAAGAGTATACAGCTGCACTCTAAAAGCTAAAATATGCAAACATTGAATATGAAAATTTTGGTACTGCATTACCTGCCCATAAATTGCATGGGGTTTTTTTTGTTTTTTTTTTGTTGTTTTTTTTTTAACCCGGATAAAGGCATATAGTGTACGGTCCTAGCAAAGAGATATGCCTTGTCATTGGCTGTTGGGGTCAGATGGATTGGCCAATATAAGTTAAGTATCTAATTTTTAAGCATAGTTCCAGTAACAGTAATGCAGTACTAATATTCCCGTATTCAATGTTTGCATATTTCAGCTTTTTAGTGTGCAGCTCTATGCACCTGTAGGATAAGCTGGTCAGTCTTTTAAATTTGTTCTCAAACATAATTTAATTCAAACATAGACATACCAATATTTAGTAAGAGTCTGTGGCTACTTCTAAGAGTAAAGCTAAGGAAAAAGAAACATCTCATGTAAAAACTTCTTGTCTTCTATTTATATTAGGTTGGAGCACATGACCCTACTACAGAAGAATCTAACAGCTTCCGACGACATGCAAGTTCGGCTAAAGAACAATATTACTTCAATTCAATTTTTAAACCACAAGGTAACCTTCATAATTGTTTTTTTGTTGTTTTTTTTTAAAAAAACATGGCTATATTTATAAAGCAGATCATTTGCCTTGTTATTAAAATGTATAACATCAGCAAGGGTTAGAAAAAAAATGCTGAAATGAAGAAAATTAAAGAATTATGACTTTTATAGCCTTTTCCTAATTATATTTCTAAATTATACGAACCTTGAAAATCTGTACCAGAAAGAAATTGTGCTTACTGATACATTTGAAACAAACTTGTTTCTACTAATCTATTTTTTTTTTTTCCTACTGAGGTTAGGTACTGCCATGGGCACCAAGTTGGTGCCCCTACATATACTACCTAGGTGTGACCACAACTTTTTTGTATTTGACTCTACATCCTGAAAAGGTGATCAGTTAGGTAGAATGCCAGAAGACGCAGCCTCTGTACCACATAGATATTGATAAATGGAAGTCAGGTCATTATGTAAGTGAAGCTCCCCATCAGTCCCTAGCTTAGCCCAAACACAGCCTTCTCTTGCCTATATGAATATTGTATGGAATATTGCTACTAATAGATTATATTAAAACACAACATCAGTTCTATAGGATGAAGTAGCTAAATGACTGGTCAATGTTCTTGCAGATGAGTGTTTTGCGCTAGAGTTTGTCTCCTGTCCTGGAGAGACAATTTGTATATAATGTACAAACTGTAAGTCAGCTACAATGTGTACATTCAGCCGGGGAGGTAATTTTCCCACTGCGTAAAGGAAGATGCATTTTTAAATTCAAATGTTCATCAGTGTCATGTATAATCCTGGGCAGTGCTAACTGCTTTAAATATATATTATGACTAACCTTCATTGTTTTTCTAAACTTCTGAATAGTATTCACTGTGTTATAGTAGTACCAAATGGTTGTCTAGTGTAGAAAACAAAGAGCTTAACTTCTCTTGCTCTACGCATGCTTGTAGTAGAATTATAACCCCAAGTGAAAAATGTATGACACGTATAGATCTCTCGACACTGTGCATGAGAAGTGGACATGTTTGCACTACTCTCTTCATTCCCTTTTCTCTAGCTTGTGGATGTGGCCTAAATGTTGGATATGGAAAAAATGCTTTAATCACAATTATGATGCTGTATTGGAATTTACCACTTGATATTGAATCTCTCTACAGATTCCAACTAAAGTTCATGGTAACCACAGTGGTGCACCCTGTTATAAACTTAGTTTTGTTGGAATCCCTTAAAAAAAAAAAATAGTTTTCCAAAGTGGAGAATTGTTATACGGAGAAAATAATGTCAAATACTAGATATGATCCAATCGATTCACAGAATCCTCCTCCAACAACCACTTCACTAGTCTCTGGGCACTAGCCAGGAGCTTGCTTTCCACCTCCTACCTGCAGGAAGCCCTGTTGTCTCTTGTGACTTGTAGGCTGAGCATGCCATCATCCTTGTGTTATGATGTGTGAGAGAATAAAATCCATTTTGTTCTCATTGTGTCCATCTTGTCTTATAACTAATGTTGTCATAGGGTTAAGTTAACACTTATGGTTGGGAAAGTTTCACATTTCCGTTCACACCCCTACTGCTATTGGTTCATAGTTCAGCGGGAACATTTCCTTTTTCTGTGACCTTATATAAACTGGTCACATGTACTAATAAAGGAGATTTCTTTGAGTACACCGTACTGTGTGTGTGCTGTATTGATTTCCCAAGCACTCGTAAAACAAATCATATTTATTTGGAGTTCAAGAGGCATAGAAGGAGTGTATTTCACTCACAGACGCATGCTTGATGCCATGCCAGGTCTACTATCGAGAAGAGGCCAAAGGGATGCCAACCGATAGGAGGCGATTCACAAAGGCTACATGGCTACTGGACAAGGGACCTGCAAATCAGTTCCCCCATCTTTACCAAATATGCAATCATCAATATTCCTTTTCTTTAAGGATTGTAATAATTATTTAAATATTACATATATACAGTATATATATATCATCTCCTCCAACAAGCCTTTCCATCAAACTTGATGGTTGCTCACTCTCCCCAGTCTCACAAGCACGTTGCCTTGGAGTAACCCTCGACTCTGCTCTATCCTTCAAGCCACACATCCAAGCCCTCTTCAACTCATGCCAATTACAACTCAAAAATATCTCCCGGATCCGTGCTTTCCTTAACCAAGAATCAGCAAAAACATTAGTGCATGCCCTCATCATCTCCCGCCTTGACTACTGCAACCTCCTGCTCTCTGGCCTCCCTTCCAACACTCTTGCACCCCTCCAATCTATCCTAAACTCTGCGTCCCGCCTAATCCACCTCTCCCCTCGCTACTCCCCAGCCTCGCCACTCTACCAATCCCTTCACTGGCTTCCCATCACCCAACGACTCCAGTTCAAAACATTAACCATGACATACAAAGCCATGCACAACCTGTCTCCTCCCTACATCTGTGACCTAGTCTCCCGGTACCTACCTGCATGCAACCTCAGATCCTCACAAGATCTTCTTCTCTGCTCCTCTCTTATCTCCTCTTCCCACAATCGCGTACAAGATTTCTCCCGTGCATCCTCCATACTCTGGAATGCTCTACCTCAGCACATCAGACTCTCACCTACCGTGGAAAGCTTCAAGAGGAACCTCAAGACCCACCTCTTCCAACAAGCCTACAACCTACAATAGCCCTCAGTCCAGTAGACCACTGCGCAACCAGCTCTGTCCTCACCTATTGTACCATCACCCATTCCCTGTAGACTGTGAGCCCTCGCGGGCAGGGTCCTCTCTTCTCCTATACCAGTCTGTTTTGTACTGTTAATGATTGTTGTACGTATACCCTCTTTCACTTGTAAAGCGCCATGGAATAAATGGCGCTATAATAATAAATAATAATAATATATTAGTTCATTTATATTTTTACACATATTAGGATATTTCTTTTTTTCCCCTCTTTGCCATTGCCGTTTTCAATTCCTATAAAGTAGTCAGGGAGCAGCTTGCAGTTACAAAGACCTAGAAAACAGCAATCAATTTATGGTCATGTTGAATAGTGAAAAAATTCTAGACTACGTTCCGAGAAAGAACTTCAACTCTACAGCATAGACATGAAACATACCGTAGTGTACACTGTCATTAGTCAACTGAAATATTGCACAACCATAAGAAGACAGCATCGCATGTGACAGCTACAAAGTGTCCTCTATATACCACTTCCATAATAAATTTCACGGTTTATGTTAACCTGTCACTGAAAGTTTAGATTCCTTTTTGCAAACTTTTTGCATTTCATATCCTCTGGTGGATAGATCAAAAGAATATCCTCTATCTTATTTCAATATTTGAACTAGTAAAATAGAGATTAATTTCCCTTTGAATTCTTAACTGAATAACAAAGCACATTCGGTGTAATAATTTAAGTCTTTGTGCCGCCTCCTTTGTAATACCCATTTTTCGTATTTTTTATTTTTTTTCCCCCCTGAACCTGTACCTATTACAACTTGTCCAACCTACCAAACGATTATATGTCTATCGCAACGTGATATTTGTGTTTTTAATGCACAAGAAATATATTCTTTAACTAAGGACAAAATAAAAATGAGAAAGTTGCAATGATAGTGGCTGATCATGAAAAGAAACCCCAGGAGCATAGGCACACTATAAAAAGCTCTTTCAGGAAGTCATTATGCTGTTGAGGGAATAAGAAAGTTAAGTCAGAGAGTTGTGAAATGTTCTCATTATGGGTCATCTTGGTAATTATCTGACATCTACAGATGGAGTCACTTCTTAATCAAAAGAATGAATCATTACTGATATTGATTCAGACCAAGATGTTTGAAATAATGAGTGTAGTAACTCAAGTATAAATTCAGCGGTAATTTTCAGCAACTTCTCCACAGAATTTTCATACTAAATAATAATGAAATATCTCATTTCATTTCCTGCTAATAGTCAGAAAATGGCCATGGCACTGCAAACTAAATTGTCCCTGCATAATCGGCATGTTCAGTCCTAACCGGAGGAAGGTCGCTAATGTTTACTGTCTCATTGATGGTGGGCTATAATTACCCCAGCTGCTCGCAGGCCCGATTTGCAGTACTTAATAGTGAACATTATTGTTTTTAACCATAAAACCGTTGATGTGATCATTAAGAACCTAGTGTAAGTGAAAAAGAAGCTGCTACATCAGGAGGGCCTGCAGCTTCAAGGAGTCTTTGTCTTTAAGCAATACCTGTCATTCTTCCATGTTGAGATGTCAGAAATGGCCTGACGTGTACTTACTCTTTGTATCAAGGATTTGGGTTTTTTTAAGTTATACATGTAAATGAAATGTTCTCTTTACAGCAGCCTAATGATGCGGTAATTGGTACATTAAACATTTATAATATAATCCTTTATTACCAATACGTTGGTCCAGGGTGTAATAGGGGCAGCATTTAAGCCACTTTTACTCGTTTTCTCACTGAATTTATAGTTAAAATAGTTTAAAGAATATATCACTAATACATGAAATATACCTCTGAGATTATTTCAGCCCCTGTTCTTACATCTAATATGAAAGGTGTTACGGGGGGCTGTCTGATAATAACCTAAAGGAGTATCAGACAGTCAGGGTCCACCGTGCAAAGACTTTGCTGCAGACTATGGCAGAGAGCAATACCTCTGTTAACTCACAGAAGGATATAATAAGTAAGTAAAGCAATTCCTCCCTTACTTGGAGGGTGTGTGGAATGATCTCTGTTAATAATCACAGAGACAAAGGCAATGTGTGCGAAATGGCACCTACCTAGGTCCGCTCTTCTAGTGGTGCAAAAGAGACGAACAGCAGCGTAAGCCGCACAAAGCTCCTACCTGCGTTCGCTCCACTAGTGTGCGAGGACACGAACCACTAGATATGGCACCTGCCTAGGTCCGCTCTTCTAGTGGTGCAAAAGAGACGAACAGCAGCGTAAGCCGCACAAAACTCCTACCTCTGTTTGCTCCCCTAGTGTGCAAGGATACGAACAACTGCCGGACGCAGTATAAGGAACGTTACCCTAGCGGCAACGTCCACCTACGAGTCGAATCACAAGGCCCAGCCAGACCATGTGCCTCAGGCACCTGCCTATGTCCGCTCCCCTAAGAGGTAAGGATACGGACAGCAGCCGAAGCTGTAAGGTATAAGAACGCTACCCTGCCGGTAGCGCTCACCTAGCATAGACAGAGGAATGCCTAGAGGAACGTGCACAGGGCGTCTACCCTCATGCATGAACCAAGAGGACTGAGCGCCATGCGGCGTGTGTCAGGGTCTTATATAGACTCTGTGCCTCATCCAAGATGGAGGACACCAGAGCCAATCCGCTGCCAGAACGACAAGAGTGACGTCATGCTGGCCTATCACCGAGCAAGGTGTCACAAGCACATGACCAGCGACCAATCGGCATAGAAGGTGTCAGAGACATGTGACCTCGTGTCAGCAATGATGTCTCCCGCACATGTGCAATGGCTCCAAGATAGGACTTAGTCTCCAGCGCTCGCACATGTGCAGTAGCAAGAAATCTGGACTTAGTCTCCAGCGCTCGCACATGTGCAGTAGCAAGAAATCTGGACTTAGTCTCCAGCGCTCGCACATGTGCAGTAGCAAGAAATCTGGACATAGTCTCCAGTGCTCGCAGCAACCGTAACAGTACCTCCCCCTCAAGGCCCCCCCTCCCGGCGACGCAGGTAATCGGCAACTAAGTCGGGAGCATGGACAGCCTCCTCAGGCTCCCAAGAGCGATGTTCCGGGCCGTAGCCCTCCCAATCTATCAAGAAGAACCTGCGCCCTCTAACCATCTTAGAACCAACTATGGCTCGTACCTCATAGCTAGAGCGAGAGGAATCAGAAGCAGGAGAGTGCACTTCACGAGCGTGAGGTAAAATTGCCGGCTTTAGCAGTGAAACATGGAATTTGTCATGGATCCTAAGATGGACGGGTAACTTCAATTGGTAGACTACAGGATTTACCTGTCGAAGAACCTCATAAGGACCCAGGAAGCGAGGAGCAAAATTGACAGAGCTCACTCTAAGTCTCACGTGTTTTGCAGAGAGCCACACAAAGTCCCCTGGAGAAAAGACAGGAGCCGGGCGACGAAACCGATCGGACACCGTCTTCATACGGTCCTTAGCTGCTTGGATTGACTCTTGAGTCCGATCCCAAACCTCTCTGGCATTAGTTGCCCAGTCGGCCACAAGAGGAGAAGGTGCAGCAGCGGGAAACGGTACCGGTACCCTAGGGTGTTGCCCATTATTGAGTACGAACGGTGTCTGCCCAGTGGCCTCAGCCAGCGAATTGTTAAGGGCAAATTCTGCCCAGGGTAGGAGGGAAGACCAGTTATCGTGGTTCTCAGCAACAAAGTGTCGAAGGTATATAATCATGGATTGATTGGTACGCTCAACCAAACCATTGGTCTCCGGATGGTATGCCGAAGATAGATTCAACTCAATTTGCAGAAGGCTACAAAGATCTCGCCAGAAACGGGAAGCAAATTGCGGGCCTCTATCACAAATGATACGATCTGGCATCCCGTGAAGCCTAAAGACATGCTTGAGGAATAGTTTGGCTAGTACCCTGGAAGATGGGATTCTCGATAACGGTACGAGATGAACCATCCGGGAGAAATGGTCCGTAATGACCCACACAAATCTATGTCCCTGTGAACATGGAAGATCACCCACAAAGTCCATGCCTACCACCTCCCATGGTCTATCTGGCACTGGTAAAGGATGCAAGAGCCCAGCCGGTCTCTGCCGTAATGGACGGTTGCGAGCACACGAGTAGCAAGAACCGACATATCTCTTGACGTGGCTGGCTAAGTGTGGCCACCAATACCACCTCTCCAGTAACTCTCGTGTCCGCCTAATACCAAAATGCCCACCCACCTTTGAGGTGTGGGCCCATGACAGTATATCATTCTGTCGATCTGGCGGAACAAAGGTCTTGCCCGGTGGGATTTGGTCTAACGTCACAGGGGAGAGCGTATGAAAAACCCTGGAGGGAAGGATAAGACGAGGTTCGTCAATCTCTTCCTGGGTAGAAAGCATAGAGCGAGACAGGGCGTCTGCCTTGTTATTCTTACTCCCAGACAGATAGTTGATGGAGAAGTGAAAGCGGGAGAAAAACAAGGACCAGCGGGCTTGGCGAGGATTCAGACGCTGAGCGGTTTGTAAGTACGTCAGATTCTTATGGTCTGTATAGACCTGGAAAGGATGTTTGGCTCCTTCCAGCAAGTGACGCCACTCCTCCAAGGCTAATCTCAAGGCGAGCAGTTCCCTATCCCCAATGGTATAGTTTCTCTCTGCCGGTGAAAAGGTTTTAGCAAAGAAGAAACACGGCCTTTTTCTACCTGCACCGTTCTTTTGATACAAGACCGCACCAGCACCCACTGAAGAGGCATCAACCTCTAAGAGGAAGGGCTTACTCTCATCGGGTCTTTGAAGAACAGGAGCAGTTGAAAAGTGTCTTTTTACTGCCTCAAAAGCCTGAGATGTTTCAGTAGACCAGGCTTTGGGATTAGCACCTTTCTTAGTCAAGGCCACCAAAGGGGCCACCAAAGTAGAAAAATGGGGTATGAACTGCCTGTAATAATTTATGAATCCTAAGAAGCGTTGCACCGCCTTCAAGGAATGAGGTTCGGACCATTGCAGGACAGCAGAGAGCTTCGCAGGATCCATAGCCAGGCCCTCTTGTGAGATAATGTAACCCAAAAAAGGCAATGAGGACTGCTCGAATACACATTTCTCGAGTTTAGCAAACAATGAGTGCTCCCTTAAACGGGAAAGGACACGAACGACATCCTGACGATGAGTCTCCAGATCAGGAGAAAAAATCAGGATGTCATCCAGATACACCACTACTGAGGATAACAGTAAATCCCTGAACACATCGTTTACGAAGTCCTGAAATACTGCGGGTGCATTACATAACCCAAAAGGCATGACGAGGTATTCATAGTGACCGTCTCGGGTGTTAAAAGCGGTCTTCCATTCGTCACCCTTTCGAATTCGTACCAAGTTATACGCACCCCGCAGATCCAACTTCGTAAAAACTTGAGCTCCTCTCAGTCTGTCAAAGAGCTCCGAAATTAAAGGTAATGGGTATTTGTTCTTTATTGTGATTGCGTTGAGACCCCTGTAATCTATGCAGGGACGCAAATCACCCTCTTTCTTCCGAACAAAGAAAAACCCAGCTCCCGCGGGAGAGACAGACTTACGAATGAACCCCTTCTCTAAACTCTCTCTTATATAGGTCGACATGGCCTCCGACTCAGGTATCGACAGGGGGTAAACCCTGCCTTTAGGTGGAACCGAACCTGGGATAAGGTCTATGGCACAGTCATACGGCCTATGGGGTGGAAGAACCTCAGCACCCTGTTTGGAGAACACGTCAGCGAAATCCAGATAGGGTGTAGGTATGGGAGAGAGATCAGTAGATGCAACCGCAATGACCTTAGGTGGTAAGGGAAGACATCGGGACTGACATTTCGAACCCCAACTAATAATGCTGTCAGACTCCCAGTCAATGTGAGGAGCATGAGTCCGAAGCCATGGAAGACCCAGAAGGACGTCGTCTATACCTTCAGGCAAAACAAGAAAAGAAATCTCCTCTATGTGACCCTGAGACAGGGAAAGGCGCAAGGGAACTGTCCTCAATGTAATGGAGTCAGACAACATAGTTCCATTAACAACACGGACAGGACACGCCTCTAACATGATAGAGGGAATATTGTGTCCCTTTACAAATCCTGAGGACACAAAAGTCCCGTCAGCTCCGGAATCCACAAAAGCCATAATAGGCCATGTATTCTCAGATAACGAGAGCTGACCTGGGATACAACACTTAGAGGGTGCAGAAGACGTCTCTAGTAACCCCCCTCTAATGGTTACTAGGCCAGGGAGTTTCCCTGACGACTAGGACACTTGTTGGCATAGTGCCCAGCCTGACGACATACGTAACATATAGGAGGACCAGACTTGCGTAGTCTGGAGGACGTATGACCTAACTCCATAGGAGTGGGAGATGTTTCAGATGCTGAGGAAGATGGTAGTGGACCCTCAACAACTGGAATAGCCCGAGGCTTAGGGCGTGAGGAAGAGACCTCGAGTCTACGTTCCTTATGGCGTACATCGATCCTCGTTGCTACTGTGATCAAGTCCTCCAGAGAAGCAGGGACCTCACGAGTAGCAAGAGCATCCTTGACATAGCCTGCAAACCCTCTCCAGAAGATAGGAATCAACACCTTCTCTGGCCAATCTAGTTCTGCCACCAGAGTTCTTAAAGCAATGGCATAAGAACTAGTGGATAACGAACCCTGAGATAGATCTAACAGTCTCAGGGCCGCATCATGGGTAACCTGCGGACCCATGAATACCGCCTTAAGAGCATCAAGAAAGTCTTGATGTCTCAGAGTAACCACATCAGAGCGCTCCCATAGGGGAGTCGCCCATTCTAAGGCTTTGTCCTGAAGTAAGGAGATAATAAAGCCTACTCTGGACCTCTCCGTAGAGAAGCGAGAAGAGTTGACCTCTAGGTGTATCTGACACTGACTAATGAAACCACGACATGATCTGGCATCGCCAGAATATCTGTTTGGCAGAGCAAGTCGAGGATCATGTGCAGCTGTCACCATGGTCTGAGGTTTATCCTCTATACTCTTGAGCCGTGACTCAAGTACTTGTATGTAATGGTGTAACTGCTGATATTCTGCCATAACTGCCAGACCCTTGGCTCAGTCCTAATGTTACGGGGGGCTGTCTGATAATAACCTAAAGGAGTATCAGACAGTCAGGGTCCACCGTGCAAAGACTTTGCTGCAGACTATGGCAGAGAGCAATACCTCTGTTAACTCACAGACGGATATAATAAGTAAGTAAAGCAATTCCTCCCTTACTTGGAGGGTGTGTGGAATGATCTCTGTTAATAATCACAGAGACAAAGGCAATGTGTGCGAAATGGCACCTACCTAGGTCCGCTCTTCTAGTGGTGCAAAAGAGACGAACAGCAGCGTAAGCCGCACAAAGCTCCTACCTGCGTTCGCTCCACTAGTGTGCGAGGACACGAACCACTAGATATGGCACCTGCCTAGGTCCGCTCTTCTAGTGGTGCAAAAGAGACGAACAGCAGCGTAAGCCGCACAAAGCTCCTACCTCTGTTCGCTCCCCTAGTGTGCGAGGATACGAACAACTGCCAGACGCAGTATAAGGAACGTTACCCTAGCGGCAACGTCCACCTACGAGTCGAATCACAAGGCCCAGCCAGACCATGTGCCTCAGGCACCTGCCTATGTCCGCTCCCCTAAGAGGTAAGGATACGGACAGCAGCCGAAGCTGTAAGGTATAAGAACGCTACCCTGCCGGTAGCGCTCACCTAGCATAGACAGAGGAATGCCTAGAGGAACGTGCACAGGGCGTCTACCCTCATGCATGAACCAAGAGGACTGAGCGCCATGCGGCGTGTGTCAGGGTCTTATATAGACTCTGTGCCTCATCCAAGATGGAGGACACCAGAGCCAATCTGCTGCCAGAACGACAAGAGTGACGTCATGCTGGCCTATCACCGAGCAAGGCGTCACAAGCACATGACCAGCGACCAATCGGCATAGAAGGTGTCAGAGACATGTGACCTCGTGTCAGCGATGATGTCACCCGCACATGTGCAATGGCTCCAAGATAGGACTTAGTCTCCAGCGCTCGCACATGTGCAGTAGCAAGAAATCTGGACTTAGTCTCCAGCGCTCGCACATGTGCAGTAGCAAGAAATCTGGACATAGTCTCCAGTGCTCGCAGCAACCGTAACAAAAGGCGATGGTAGAAAATTTAGATGCCTGTTTGTCATCACCAAATATTTAGCTTTAGGAACACCATGTTTATCGTTTCTCCAATCTACCAAATTCACCAAATCACATGGACTTTATCGGTTAATTCTGCTACTTTTGAAACTGCTAATTCAATCTCCTTTTTTATGCCACTGCATCTGTAATTACCCAGGGCATAATAAATGTAAGATGTAGAGAAAAACAACTAATACTCACTTTATCACTCACATCTGCAAGTCACTGTCCTCCATACAGTCCTTGGAACTTTTTCTTATTTCCATTACATCTTCATGCTAGACTATGACTTCCAGTCAAAACTAGGCCTTTCTGGATCCTGTGTATGCACAAGGTCATCCCAGGCCTTGTTGTAGCTAAAAGTCCTGTCCTAGATTGCACACTGTAAGGTCACAACATCACTATAAGCTTACAGCGCGCATACGCAGAGTCATCATACCAGACCTAGTTACTGCTAGTGGTCTACCACACGGCAGTGAGAAGATATGCTGAAGATCGTAAAGGGGAAAGCGAGTAATGGAGGTGGCCAGAGAGATATTAGGGGTTTTGTGTTATTTTTTATTTTACCTTTTCCAGGCCGTCTAAAGCTTAGCAAAATGGTGGCTTACCGGCTGTCATTTTCCTGAATTTCCGTGGAACGAATTACAAAAAAAATCTGTTTTTTTGGAGAATACAGATTTTTGTCAAATACCAGCAGAATTTTAATTCCACTCCAAGAAATTTGCCCATCTCTAATAATTGGGATCTAAATGTCTGCTTGCCTTTAAATCACTGTGAGGTGTGATCTGTGTACAGACCATGTCCACCCGGCATGTTCCTTTCACATGTGACAGGTGGGGCCCATAATGTTGTTGCGTCTGTTCAGTATCATCATCTTTTTGGTGTGTTTGGGTCCATACTAAGCATTTAGAATAAGACCAGATCTTTTACATACCAGTTTCATTATGTTCTTCTTTTTTAGGAACACTCTTTCTATATCCATGTTTAATTATGTTCCGTTTTTTAAATTGACAACATCCTTGGGTATTGGTGTCTCCAGTGACATTTTGACTGATTCTAGAAGATTAGCTTTTTTATACTTACATTTTTGACACTATGACATTTTTGACATTGATTGTCAGACCGTTACGTACTTATCCTCTATTGAACCTGGAAGTCTTCCAAATTTGTTCCAGAATCAATTGCAAAAATCTATTCACGAGCGCTAACATTACGGCCCATTCTGCACTGTACCCTTAATATTAAAGCTTTGTTAAACCAAATTGCATTAGTCTACATTTCATTTTTTCTTTAATGAAATGTACTTAAGTTATGACTTTAGAAGATTATAATGTACAGAGTATACCTCAAGTACCCTACCCACAGATCTCATAAAAGAATGAACCACTATCAGTCTAAACTGGTAAATATAAGAAATATATGATTTGTTTCCTTCTAATTAGTGTCAAATTCGGTAAGAAAATAAAACACTAATAAGTAATAAACCAAAACTGAATTACAGTAACAGCCAGGTGTTCTACAATACAGCCAAATAACATTCTTTTGCCATTTTATAATTTGCTTTTGACACTAAAGCGGCAGTGCTTTTTCCATCATGAAATAAACATGGAGATCATAAGTTACATAGCAAGGTAGAGTGACGTAAATATATTGAAAACTGTATCATTAAAAGGCGCTTTACACGCAGCGACATCGCTATTGATGTCGCTCGTGAAAGCACCCGCCTGTTACGATTCGGGGTTCAGTTATGCCTCGAACCGGTCTGGTCCCGTCATTGATTCCCACATTGGGGTCGGTTAACTCTGCAGCGCCGCCTGGCGTCGCTTGAGGCATCAGGTGGCTAGAGTTTTGTATCATCCTGAGGCTAAGTGCTCATGGAACCATACTGAGCATGTGCGTGATGTCATGGATGACAAGGCGGTCACTGATTGGTCATCAGTGACATCAGCGATGAAGTGGCAGCCGCTGATTGGTCATCATGATGTCAGCAATGATGTGGCAGCTCCTGTATGGTTGCAGCTGATGCCATTACCACATGCCATGTGGCCTGGTCCAGGGTGTCGGCTATAAAAGGTCTGTAGCTCCACCCAGCATCATTATACATGCTGACAGCCTCGGCTGTATTCCCGGCTGTCAGATTGAGTGGGTTCCAGTGCCATTGTAGTCTGCAGTGCTTGTGGCAGACTTGTGTTTGTATGTTGGAGTTATTCTGAATCTAGAGCAGGCGCCGGTACCATGTATTGGTATCTGGGTGCAAGCTGTGTCTCGGCACGGTGAGGGTTTAGGGTCCTTCCGGACAAGACAAGCCCCCTACGGACACGCCCCATCTGCAGTGGCAGTGTGAATGTGTGTGCCAGCTTTGGGTACCCAGTGATGCTAACTGGGTGACCTTAACGGTCTGACATGCCCCTGTATGCACGTGACCGGCTCAGTGTTAATGTTCCAGGTTGCCAGTGACTCTAACTGGGAAGCCTTCACGGTCTGACGTGCTCCTGTACGCACATGACCGGCTCAGTGGTTCCATGTTTCCCAGTGACGCTAACTGGGTTTTGTTGTGTTCCTACACACGTGACCATTACTGGTGCCCCTGTGAGGTTAAAAGGGACACGCTACACGTAGGAGTGTGCCTTACAAACATGTCCTTCGTTTCTGTTGTGGTTTCCTGAGTTGCTGTAATTGTCCTCCTGTCCTTTGTAGCTTTAACACCTGCCCGGCGGACGTGGGGCAACGATTGATTCCCTATTATTTTTATAATCAATCAGCCCCTCCGTAACACCACCCCCGTCGTTTGTATGTCACAGGCAAATCACTGCCCGTGGCGCACAATATTGATAGTAACCATCACACATACTTACCTTCCTAGCGACGTCACTGTGTTTCTAAGGGGGCAGTCCGTGTGGCGTCACAGCGATGTCAAACGGCAGGCGTCCAATAGACGTGGAGGGGCGGAGAGCAGCTGCATGAAAGTCACGCCCACCTCGTTGCCAGATGACGCAGGTACGGTGTGGTTCGTCAGTCCTGGAGTATCACACGTAGCGATGTGTGCTACCTCAGGAACGACGAACAACCTGCGTCCAAAAGCAGCAACGATATTTTGGAAGTGGACGACGTGTCAACAATCAACGATTTGGTAAGTATTTTGCATCGTTGGCGGTCGCTCGTACGTGTCACACGCAACTACGTCGCTAACGAGGCTGGATGTGCGTCACAAATTCCATGACTCCAACGACATCTCGTTAGCGATGTCGTTGCGTGTAACGGGGCCTTAACACTTTGCCATCACAGCCAGTATTGCCTTTTACGACCATTTTTTTTTTTTTTCACTTTTACTATTGTCACATTTCTGGAGCCAAAACATTTTTTTATGTCATATGAGGAGTTGCTCTTTTTATTTATTTTTTTTTGAGGATGCGTTCTGTTTGCCAGTAGCATAATTTTTGGAGGGCATATCACTTGGCAACAAGTTTTTGCTAACTCATTATGGGAAAGAATATCTACAAAACAACAATTCTGCCACTGTTTGCACTTATTCTGTTGGTCAGCACGAATGTGGCGATACCAAAGTTATGTTGTTTTGTTTATATTTCATTACTTTAGTACAACTGGTACACTTTTGGGAAAAAAATACGAACAACAAAAAAAAACACTTCTTTCACCATTTCACCACGGGTCCATGGCACTGGACCCATGGAAGCTAAGATCTAGCGAAACGGCACGCCGTCGTCCGGCGTTGTATGGCTTGTCTCACCCTCCCCACTGCTTGTACCTTCATGTTTTCCTGAAATAAAGATGGAGTAATATGGTGATCTTCACGGAGTGCGACTCTCTTTCTCCTCTGGATTATTTGTGGCTTACACTTTGAGTCTGCACCAGGATCCCCTCCATGGCTTATTGGGGCTTGAGCAGCTGAACATACAGCAACACGCGGAGTAGGTGGTGCACCGGGATTTCTTACCTCCACCGTATATATATATATATATATATTTACTGCATATATATATATATATATATATATATATATATATATATATATATATTAGTGTATGTGTCTATATACATATATATATATATATATATATATATATATATATATATATATAAATAGATATATATATAGTTCAATATGAGTGTATGTCTATACAATGCCTTAAATAAATAAATAAAAATAAATAATGCCTTCAAAAGGTATTAATACCCCGTGAACTTTTCCACATTTTTTCACATTACACCCACAAGCCTAAATGTATTTTAATGGGATTCTGTGATATTCCAACACTAAGTTGGACTAACACTAAGCAAGTATTTGTAAAGCGTAACGCAAATGATACGCAGCTTTCTAAATGTTTTAAAAATCTAAATATGAAAATGATGTACATTTATATTCAGCCCCCATTAGTCTGATACCCCTAAATAAATTCCTGAGTGAACAATTGCCTCTAGAAGTCACCAAATTAGTAAATTAATTCCACCAGTACATAATATACTCTCAGCATAACTACAGCTGTTTTATGAAGGGCTCAGAAGTTTGTTTGAGAATATTAGGAATCAAACAGCATCATGGAAACCAAGTAACACACCAGACAGGTCAGGAATAAAGTTGTGGAGAAGAGTAAAGTAGGGTTAAGTTATAGGTATAAATACAGAAAATACCCATAATAATGTGTCCATTTGGGTTAAAGGGGTTGTACAACTAACAAAGTTCATTTTAATCAAAAAATCTTAGAATAATAATTTCCACAATTGGATGTATTTAAAAATAAATGTTCCTGTGCTGAGATCTTATATATGTGTCCTTGCTGAGTATTGTGTAATGGCCGTGTCTGACCATACAGGCACTTTGTCTGATCATACCACAGCTCCCGGGCCGGGGAAGGAAGTAAAAGAGCATATACAGACATAATATTAAGGGATCATATATTATGCTTTCTTTGAGGTAAAACATTTTTTAAAAAACAGGCAGGAAAATTCTTCACCTCCCAAAAAGAATCAGCTGTGATCTCATGCTTGCGCTTTCTTTATTCTCTCTTTTGCGTTCTCTCCTGCCCAGGAGCTATGGTATGATCAGACCATGTCCCTGTACGGTCAGACACGGCCATTACACAGTACACAGCAGGGACACAAATATAAGACTATGTCAGTACAAGAAAAAAAAATTAAAGAAGTCTAATTGTAGAAATTCTTCTTATTCCAAGTTCTATTGATTAAAATCAACTTTAAAATTAACTTTGTTCCTGGGAAAACCTTTTTAAGTGCACATTTATAAACATTTTCTGCTGCTTAGTTTAATGGGTTTTTCCATGATTTTTTTTTATATACCCATGTCTTGTGACATAAAAATAACAAATTGAGCTTTGCGAACCATTCTAGCTCCAGCTTTGGCTCTCAGCAGCTGGGTCTTTGTGGACCGGCTGCAGTGACATCACAACTTTAGTACATGACTTCAGCAGCCAATCACTAAGTTGTAGTCAAGATGTCACCGCTGTGGCCTATTATTAGGGACTGGGGCAGTGGTAGAGAGCTGCGGTAGTTTTAGACTAGGCAAGTAAAGTAACAAATGAATCCTGGAAAACCGTTTTACGCCCTTTTAGACTGGTTTTCCCACTCTCCACTGTTGCACTGTGCGAGCCAATTTTGAGCTAAATAGTTGAGTCATTTGGGACAGAATGCTAGGGAAATACTGCCTAGCAGCCATAGTCTATTACGTGTGGTTGTCAAGCAATGTGTCTTTTGCAAGCATTCTATCACAGATTACCTTTCACTCAAAGCAATATCTGAGCAAAGCAATCACTGAGCTGAAGGCAGAAAAGAAGATGGATCAGTTGCATAAGGATTGGTGATACTCCTTACAGCTATATTCATGCATGTATTCTTTTCTTTAGATCACCTAGGTAGAGGTAAAATAAGAACCATTTTTTACTAAAATATAAATCTGAAAACTAGTTAACGACAACATTGTTGCTGTTTCTTTTTCACTTTTTAATTATTTTTTTTAACGGCACCCTTATACGGGCGTCACACGGGACGATAAATCGTGCGATCGCATATGCGATCGCACTCGCCCCCGTCGTTTGTACGTCACGGGCAATTAGTTGCCCGTGGCACACAAAGTCGGTAACCCCCTGTCACACGCGCTTACCTGCCGGACGACCTCGCTGTGGACGGCAAACATCCACTTCCTGAAGGGGGAGGGACGTTCGGCGTCACAGCGACGTCACACGGCAGCCGGCCAATAGAAGCGGAGGGGTGGAGATGAGCGGGACATAAACATCCCGCCCACCTCCTTCCTTCCGCATGGCCGGCGGGATGCAGGTAAGCTGTGTTCGTCCTTCCCGGGGTGTCACACGGAGCGATGTGTGCTGCCACGGGAGCATCGAACAACCGGCGCGCAGAAGTAAAAACGAGATTATGAAAATGAACGACGTGTCAACGAGCAACGATAAGGTGAGTATATTTGTACCGTGTGACACCTGCATTAATTGAAGGGCAATTTCCATATGAAGATGTGCAAACGGTTTTTAGTACATACCATAAGTATAACTTAAGTGTAACAGATATATTTATATATATATAATAATAGGCACATCACCCAAGTGTAAATAGACAATGGGAACATAGAAGGCTTACAATCTACAAGAGATGGTGGATGTAGACGGTACATGAGGGTACGAGTATACTGTCTTGCTACTGGTATTGTACCAGCGATGTTTTTATTTTGTAGGTTTCTAGACTTTTCTAAAATAGGTTATTGAGTTAACTTTGAAAGTTTCAAAGAGAGAGTCTGAACATGTGGAATATAAAGTTCCAGATTATAGGGGCTACACTTACAGAGGAGGCTGTTATGTGAGGAAAAGACAAGATGAGCGCAAAGAAGGAAGTTTAATGAAAGCTGGAGATTGACGAGCCTAAGTGTGTTAGTTTGGAGACCACCGAAAAGGATATTGTAGTCGTCTAAATTTGAGTTGATAGCCATGTACTAGCATTTTTAGTTACTCAGAGCTGAGAAAAGAGCAGATTCACGAAATGTTTTTGAGTTATCGTCTGAAAGTTGATTAGGCTACAATGTGCAGAATCAGAGCTCCTAAAGGGTGGGTATTCATGATGAGCAAGTGAGCTCGCCACTGCTCGATACTCATTCGGGCATCGGGGTGCTCAGCATGCTCATTACTGTAACGGGTTTCACAGGTTCTCTAGCGCCATGCTCAAGTCCCCACCCTGCATATGTTGCGGCTATTAGACAGAAAATCAATATGCGGAGATTGCCTGCCATACTTGCCAAAGCAATGTTGGTTACTGGGATTTCAGTCATTGGACAGCTTCATTGTGTCATTCGGTTTTATATGAGACCTGGGAGCACGCTGCTCGGCACACTATCCCCTGTAATCAGTTCAGGGAGATTTGATCTAGGAGGGAGAGCTTAGATTATAAGTTGACCAAAAGCAAAGTAATATTCCACCCCCCTACATATTATACACTTGCACCATTTAGTGCTTTTCATGTGCCACTAAAGGGTGATTAGCATGGTTTAACCTAATGAATAAGTAAATAGTTAAAAAAAAAAACAACATAGGTACACCCTATTCTTTATAACCAGCCAATGTAAAGCTGAAAGCTGTGGGTGGATATTATCAGGTTAGGAAGGTTTAACCTACTGAATAAGTAAGTAATTAAAAGAACAACATGGGGTCCCCCTCTATTCTTCATAACAGACAGCTGTGGGCTGATATTATCAGGCTAGTAAGGTCCATGGTTAATGGGCCTTTTCTAGCCTAAAAATAGCAGCTCGCAGCCACCCCATAGTGGGGCATCACACTAAAAGCGCCAGTTTTTTTTTTAGATTGCCCTAGTGCAGTATCAATTGAGTTAATGGTTTATGGGGCTGATGTCAGCTGTGTAGTGCCAGCTGGCATCAATCCCTGGTGTTAGTAATGGAGAGGCATCTGTCAGGTACCCCTATTACTAACCCTAGTAAGTTAAACCACTACCCCATTTGCCACTGCACTAGGGCAATAGAGAAGAGCTGAGGTGAAGCACTGGAGTTGTCACATCTAATGTAATGCACCACTTCTGGGGTGGCTACGATCTGGTATTTTTAGCTTCAGAAGGGCCCAATAACCATGAACCTCCCCAGCTTGATAACATCAGCCCGCAGCTGTCTGCTTTACCTCGAATAATATGATTTTTATTCACTTATATGGCTTCTTTAATTCCATAGAGCATTACATACATCAGCAACACTGTCCCCATTAGAGCTCTCAATCTAAATTCCCTATCAGTAGTATGTCTTTGGAGTGTGGGAAGAATTCAGAGAACCTGGAAGAAACCGACACAAACACAGGGAAGAACATACAAACTCTTTGCAGATGTTGTCTTTGGGGTGGGATTTGAACCCAGGACCCCAGTTCTGCAAAACTGAGCCACCTTGCCACCCTTTTGTTGGTTATCAAAAATAGGGCGGACCCCACTTTGTTTTTTTAATTAATTTATTTATTTATTTAAATATATAAAGCTGGGCAATAAGCTTCACAGGATGTAATTTTTCACATGTCGGGAGGTTGTCTTTCTTTATGGCTATTTATCTGTCTGTCTGTATATATCTATCTCTAATATATGTCTATTATCTGTCTCTGTAGCATTCATTGATGTCCAAAAGCACTAAAAAAGCAGATGAAAAATGCATTGAAAATACAGCAAAAACGTGGCAAACACGCATTTTTGCCACTACGTTTTTCCAGAAACACCGATACACACCAAAATCCTAGCTACCACTCCACACCAGGGGTCATTGGCTAGTCGGACAGAAGGGGATAGCAACCTAGAGGGCGGAGCCAAACCAGAGGGACTAGACAGCATGGTAGGAGGGGACAGCAGGCAGTCTGAGTAGGAAGGGAAAGTGGAAAGAGATGCCTGAGAGCTGGGTCGTCTAAACGGTGACCCGGGGGCACAGGAGAGTGGTCGCCAGGGCTGGTACACCCACGTACCGCTGGGACCAGAGCGCGCACGGTGTACAAGGCCCTAGGTCAGGCGACAGTTTCATATGGCCTGGCAGATACCTGCACAATGAGGGGACCTGCACGGACCTCACTGACCCACAAATCCGGGGACACCAGCAGTAAAGCAAGGATCAGGGATCCGGGATACAGACTGGCCCTACAGGGTCCACACTACCCGCCATACGGAGAAGGAGGCTGTCACCACAAAGGGACAGCCGGGCCCCAAATGCTCCATGCTACGGGGACCCAACCACACTGAGAGTGTCGGGGACAGAGCACCCGAGTCATAAACTAGTACTGGCAATACAGGGACCTGAACCAGCCATCCAAGGGTCCAGAGTGAGTAGAGACTGTTAATTACAACCCCGGTGTGGCCTCCCTTATTCTAGCACTTCCACCAAACAGCTCCCTGGGCTCAGCCCTACCTGCGGAGGGCCTACCACCTCAGCTGCCATTACCACCAGCCCTAGGAGTAACCAATCCAGCAGCGGTGGTTCCCCCATATTAACCACAACCCGCAGGTGGCGTCACACAGATGACTTTATTCTCCCCTGTAAATACTCCCTATTTAAAAAGCACCCAGGGCACGGAAGAGGGCAACGGCCACCAAAGTGACATTCCCCAGTGATACACTGCCTGGGACCGAGTACCCCATTCCCTGGGAGACACAGCTTTTTCCATCTATCTATAATATGTCTATTATCTGTCTCTGTAGCATTCTTTGGTGTCCAAAAACACTAAAAAAGCAGGTGAAAAATACATTGAAAATACGGCAAAAACGTGGCAAACACGCATTTTTGCCACTGCGTTTTTCCTGCCATGAGAGGCAGAAATGGTGCAAAAAGGTCTGCATCCAAATACTCACTGTGTTCACATACCCTAATGTTCTGGTAACATTGTTCCCAGCAGTGACCTGGGGGTCAGAGATGCATCCAGGCGTCTTCCCCATGCTGTTCGCATTCCATTTGAACTCTGTTTCCAGCCATTTCAGTGATTCTCCTGCCCCTCCCTCTCCCAACCTCATGTTAGAGTCTTTCAGAAAAATGCTTGTTTCTCATTGACGTCAGTTGGGTCCCATGTCCTGAGATCCTCACTAATCTTTCAAAGTACCACTTTGAAGTGCACAGACCCTATAGAAGTGCAATCAGAGCAGTGTATGGACCTAATAGAAGTTCTATGGGTTCGTAAACTGCTCTTACTATGGAGGATGGACACCGCTCAATAGGGACATTCATGCAAGAGCTCGGCATTTCAGAGTGGTGCTTTGAGTGATCAGTGGGGGTCTTTGAACCCAGGCACTCACTGATCGGCAACACATTGCAGTCTATATAATATATATACGTATATAACATGAAAAATCTGTAGAAATTATAATTATTCATTAACTGTAATTGATAGGATTAGTTGGATCAAATGCAAATCCATTACTTAAAGGTACTTAGACGGCAAATCTCGTGGGTCCAGTGAGTCAGTGCTTGATGAGTATCTGTTTTATTTCCTTTAAATCAATGTGTTGTGCGCTGTTCTTTTAGGCTTAGAAAAATGATTAATTAGGATTCTAAAAACAGTGCGGATTTCACCCAGAGATAAAATGGCACACCTGTCCATGGGTTACTGGTATCTCTGGTCTGGTATTATAGATCTCCTTTAATGTCAATGAGGCTGAGCCATAATGACACCCTCTGGTGTTTAGAACATTACAACCATGTACTGTATTTCTAATCCTGTACAAACTCTTAAAGTATAACACATTATACAAGTTATCCCCCCCAAGTATGAAGAAAATGCATATTGTAACTATGATATAACTATGATATTAAAAGAAACTCTGTACTTTAAATAGTCTAACGTTTTTCTATCAAAAATGGTTAAATCTAGTAAATGCTTAGACATTTAGTGTTTGTTTTACAATTTGTATTTTATACTTATACTGTTATTCTATATGAAAATCATTTTTGTCTCTGTGGTTTTCACGTAAATTTATTACTCCAATCTTCGCATGACTCCTGTATAACGTATGAACGATTAATTTGTAAATTTACACTTAGCGCTTCATCTTGCCCAAAATGGCTGTTAGAAAGTGATAAAATGGAAGTGGAAATTGTCTTGCTAAGATGAATAGATTTTGTATGAATTTCAGATAAAGATAAGTGACACTAAACTTGATTCCAATTATTTCCATTTTAAAGTTTCCTAAAAGGGAAAGAAAAGTCTAAAAACCCTGCACACTAATCATGTCAAATACCTAGAAAGCTTTATGGACTTCACATTATTGTCCATTATTCCAGGACTCAGATTCAATTGCCTGCATTTTATCATTTTAAAGCCGGAGAACGATCTTTTAATTAACACCCAAATTGCTAAATACAGCATTTGAGTTACAGCTAATGACTAGTCTTTACCTCTCCCTATGATTATTACAACCATGCTCAAACTATAACATTATCACATCACACACCAAGGTTTGAAATTCGCAGAAGCTTTATCTGAAACTTTAAAATAACGCTGGATCCTTTGTATTTTTCAGTTTTGCATACCACATTCCATTTTTAAATTGGTATGACATTTATGCCCATAATACATGAAGCAAAGACCTGTTACTTAATGAGAAATATATTGTTTGATCAATAAAGGGATTTATTACCTCCCCCTTATTAGTGATAATCTCTGTGCAATTTTTGTTACAGTTAATTATTTTTGCCTTTTTTGTGTAGTTATAACCCTTTTGGGGCATTTATACATTATATATATACAACGATCAGCCATATTCTGTCTAATGTTGGGTAGAAACCCTACTACCAAAATAACTCGGACCTGTCAAAGCAAGGACACCACAAAATATCTGAAGGTGTCCTATGGGATCTTACGCCAAGATGTTAAGGTCACGTTTTTTCAGCCTACCCCTCATCTTCCTCATTTCAGGTGCACAGTTCCACAAGCATGGAATTGGTATGGGAACAGATGAGGTCCAACATTTCAATTCCAGACTATAAAAACTTGTATGTATTTAAAGAACATAGTTGAATTAAAAGCGTTCACCAAATTTTTCATGTTGAACTAGACACCGAGTGTAATAGGGGCTGCAGAGCGGAATAAAATGTTGTTTTCCTGAATTTTGCCTTCATTTGCAGAGATATTATTTAGACTGCACTCTCTGGCTAACAGGACATGTGCACTCTGGTGAGCTGACCCTGATGACCTCATCACAGGTCCTTCTGCACTTCTATATTACTGCCTGCTTATGATTGGCCAGCATCGTACAGGAGGCAGAAGTACACACCCCCAGTAAAAATTATCTAATAATACCCACTTAGTCTTAACTAAAGTTAATTCATTAGGTGTCATGCATTTGATTGCTAATATCTCCACAACGGAGGGGAAAAGAAACAAAATCTTTTTTAGTCTGCTTTGAAGCCGCTATTACATTGTGTGTCCAGTTCATCATTAAACATTTGGTGAAAAGGCCTAATAATTATGCCAAGATTAAGTCGAAATGTGTTTTGATGCTGGAGTTCACTGTTTTATTTCATAGATAGTTCTGAAATAAAAGTTTTGATAGTCTTGTATTTATGTGCGTTGAGGCCTTCATGGATTGGACTTGTTTTACCAGTACATCCCATAGATGCGTGATTGGATTGAGAGCTGTGGAATTTGGAGTCAAGTCAACATCTTGAACTCCTGCCATGTTCCTCAAGTCATTCCTGAACATATTGTTCAGTGCAGCAGGTCTTCCATTTGAGGAAGAAGATATTCTGTTGTCATCACAGCATGCTAAACGTCCCTGTAGATAAAAGTATATAGACATCCAAAATATTAAATGCTATGTGTTTTATTGCAGGTATTGTTATGATGAAATCACAGTTGCACTTTTTGCTTTTTTCAAGCCAAAGCAAGCAGTAGATCCAACAAGAAAGAAAAATATTAAGCAATGACTGAAACTGTTCTCTTTTGTATCTACTCCAGTGTTTGAACTAAAATAACTACACCGAAAACTGCATTTGTGATTCAAGACATAATCATATTACTTCATTTGAACAGTACAACTGATAAAAAAAAAACAGTTTTTCTTTTTGATATAGAAAAAAAGGCAGGGCGTCCAACTGGTCATGATGACGATTTCTAAAAGCTGATGAACCTCAACTAATTCTGTTCAGACCAGTTGTTCATATGGAATAATTTGATTTATGCATAATATTCATCTTTCTTTTCTTTTTCTGATGTAGCTAACTGAACTAAATCAAGAGAACGGAGGTCTACGTCAGCGGTTGGAAGAGGAACGGCTTAAAAACCAAAAGCTTGATCTCCAGTTGGAAACCTACAGCCAGACTCTGTCAAATCTTTTCACTCATTTGAAAGCTGAAGGACAAAAAAATGTTCTCCACGATGAGACAAGACCTACCAGTATTTTATCCTGCAACCACATGAACCAACTACGATGTGATAGACCACTGAAGATTCTTCCTGAAAGCCAGAAAACAGAGGACAACTTAAAAGGGGTCTTAGAACAGTTAATTGTGAAAGATTCAGAAGACAAAACATGTTGGATACAACATATCGCAGAGCTTTCTGCTCTTCTACAAGGAAACTACAAGCAAGTAAATGGACAGAAATAAATTTTTGTAAATGTATGTTGCCATTGGTTCCAATCCTGATATTTTTACATATTTCAAAGTTTACTGCCTGATTGTCCATATTTAGGTGGTGATCAAGTTCCATCAGGAAGTACACACTATATGTCTTCATCTACATAGTTTGGGTTATGGTGAGATCATTAGTTATTATGATTTCTTTAGATTTTTTTTTATATATTTTACTCATATTTGTTTTTACTCCCTTCCCAACATCTGTCATACATGTACTGTGCCTGTCAGGTCTCCTGACAGACGCAGTACAGAGCTTAACCAGGACCATATCAGGCAGCTGCTGGCAGTGTTGCACAGCAGACACCAGCTTGTAACATAACCACTGTAGTTATAATTTTATGGCCCATTATAGACAATGTCGCTTTTTTTAAAAAAAACAGTATCACACATTTTTACAGATTTTTTCTAGCATTGTAATTTTACCCTTTTCATTTCAATAGAACTTAGCAACAATGCAAGACATATCCCATGAATGGGTTTGGTGCTATTTGTGGAAGAAAAGCAGATATGTTTTCTTCTAATTTGTGATACTTTTTTTAATACACATTATAGTGGTTAATTTCAGTTACAAAACATGCCGGCTTCATTCATGACAATATGTTCAGATTTCCTGTTATGCAGTTTGCCTCCTGCTCCTAATTTTTGACTTATGTCATGTGGTTGTGAACTTGCCATTACTGCAGTACATGCTGAATGAGAGGTTTGTGTATCCAGTATATTTCTATCTTCACTAGATATCATGTATCAGTATACCTTCATTCCTGAAGTAATTTTCTGAAAGATCATGTGATTTCCTCTTCATCTTCAGCAGTGATCCCCAACCTCTCTGACCTTGAGAGCTTTGAGAGAAGGTCACGAGCCACATCCAGCTCCCGCCCCCTTCCAATAGTGGCACCTAGAGCCCCCATTACTGGTGTAATGACAACCATACCTTCCCACAGAAATCACACCTAGGCAGTATACCCATATCCAGGGGTTCCTACAATACCCCAATTCAGATCTGCTTTTCTATGTGGGGTTACTCATATACGTAAGTCACCATCTGGAGACCAGCTCTTTAAAACTGCTTGCTAGACCTGGTGCTAATGTACCAAGATGGCAGACATTTGTGAGCGACGTATAACGGGCCTGCGAGCCACATGTGGATCCTGAGCTGCAGGTTGGGGACCTCTGATCTACAGTCTGAGTGAGCTGTCCACCCTGATAACTTGAATGCTTTCACTCCCCTTTCCGATCTGCCATATTCAAACTTCTGCCATCTCTAAGGGTACGATCGCATTAGTTGGATAAGCAGCATATTTTCCTCGCTTAATCTTGCATTAAGGAAGCAATTTGACAATAGCACAAATATGTGAATGTGTACATACTATAGCTTTTAAACTGACCATAAGTGCACCAAACTCGCTGATCCCAGAAGGTAGGACAATTATTAAGTCAGGGCCTCCCAACTTCAGTGTTAGAAAACACAAAAAAGTGGGAGTGGACATGATGAAATTCAGCATGCCCCATACTTTGTGTCTTTTAGCTGTTTAGGCCCTCCTCTTCGCATTGTAAAAAATAAAAAGCAAGACCTATTATGCATGTATATGGGGGACTTTTACTTCCTCCAGATAGTCAAGGTCAATCGCCTTCTTGGCTCTCCGCCAAGATATTGGCGGACCCTGGCGGAGCTAATCCAAGGACCTCACTAAACCATCCAATCGGTAGTATCGACGGGCTCCAAAGGAAAAAAGAAACAAACACAGCAGACAGCAGGCAGGGATAACTAAAAACATCTCTTTGTCTTCAGCCTTTAAAAATCATATTAGCGGTATTGGTATCCACAGAAAACACAGGACATAGCAATGGGTGGTGTTTACAAAGGGCTTAATCAATGCGAGCATTTAGTGGGAATTCTTCGTTCACGAGGAAGAACTGCAATCTCTGATAACCATCATGAACGGGGTTCAGTGGGTTACCCTCACCCATCGGCGAAGAGTAGACACATGGTGGCCCGTTCAGTGTAGTGCGCGTGCAGGTCCATATATGAATATGGTAGAATATTGACAAATAGCTGTCCTGCAAATGAGTGCTCAGTCAAAGTGAGTGTATAGCTGGCTTACTGTTGTGTCCGCATACTCCAGTAATTATTACTTAATACTACCTCTTTCACTCAAAAAACATTTCTCAAAAAATTTTTTTTACCAAGGATACCTCTAAACCTAGGAATATATATCTAAAAACCTAGGAAAATATATATATTGCAGAATGATTATGCACCAAAATTTCTTTACTATGGCAATCTATTATGTATTGCGGTGACGGATGAATATTACTGCACTGTAGAAACCTTTTTTTTCCTATGCAACTATAGTGGCACTGTTTTGTACGAATAACCGGATCTATTTAAATAAAACGCTAATATATTTATGTAATTTATGTGAAGTACTTTAGCTTTGCACTCAGTTTGGATTGCAATTACCCAAGAAAATGACAGCTTTCTTTTTGTTTTTGTTTAATATTTTCCAATAGTACTTGAAAACAGGCATCCATTAGTAGCTTCAGGGCACCGCAAGGCTAAAGGAAATTAGCTGTCACCTATAGCTACTGAGACTTGTTATTTTATATGTGAGGAACTAAATTGTCTTTTGTGTCGAGCATCAGCACAGAGCCTGTAATTTTCATTAAAAAATATAGACATATTTATTTGTTCTCTGTGGTTTCCAAATATTAGGCTTTGAATTAAATTGGAGACTGTCTATGAAAAAAAGATGATTATCTTTATGCTTTTATCAACTGATTAAAGCAACATGGATTGTTTTGTATGCTTTGTTTTCTATTTTTTTTACTGTTGTCTCTGTATAAAAGGTACTACGTTATATTTTTTGTAGATGAGATTGTGTTATAACCATCAACTGTTGCGCCTGTTGTGATTTTTCCTCTCATTGTGTTTCTCTTATGTATGAGTTTATTATTCCATTATGTAAATAATAACTCATTGGTCTATTGTCATACTGCAGTTTATTAATATTAAGTCACTCATTGTAGGACTTAACTTTACGTTGGTTGGGAAAGCTGGAAGACATAATAACGTTGGAATCTCAAAAAAATAGTGAAATGCACTGATTTATAAAATAATATTAAAGGCAATGCGCCCATATACTCAAACCTCCTAAGACATCTATATGTATATGTAGATCATAGAAAGATGAATAAAATGATTCCTAATATCTATGATTTGATTTTTATTTTCAGAGAAATCCACATTTTCCTTAAAGAGGTGGTCCAAAACTAAAATGTATTTTAATCCTAAATCTCCATTTAATGTCATAACTAGTGATGGGCGAATACTAAAAATTCGGGTTTGGATTATTCGTTCCGAACTCCTAGCACTATTCCAGTATTCGTCACGAATAAAGAACTATATGTAAGTCAATGGAGAACCCTGAGCAGTTTTCTTGAAGATTTCCCAGAAAAATGCTTGGGTTCAGCATTGACTTACATTAAGTCCGTTATTCATGATGAATACTGGAATAGTTCCCTAGGTATTCGGAACAAATAATCCGAACCAGAATATTTAGTATTCACTCATCACTAGTCCTAACCTAATCTCTTTTCTAATATACTTTAGTTAAAAAGTCCCTATATTTCCTTACTACTCTTACTACTACTTCCTCTTTGATGATGCTTTGTTGAGAATTCAAGTGCATGCTGGGATAATCAAATGAATCGTCATCAGGAATCACAGGCAATGGTCACTGCCAAAGCATGTGCCCCCTCCCCGACATGAAGCGTCACCAGTGACGTCTGGTTCAGGGTCTGGGCTAGTCCCTACTCTACTGGGCATGTATCGGTTGTCAATTCCGACATATGCTCAGTAAATTCTTGTCACTGTGCAGTGTGCAATATGCACAGTAACAGTGAGCTCGCTAGCTGTCTCTGATCAGAAGTAATGAGCCGGCAAGAGAGTGCACTGTCATTGTGCTTTGTAAAAAGAATAGCCGGCATGCAGGAAAAGCAAAGACCAGTGCCCCCCCCACAATTGACATCACTTGCGGGGGCGGTGCTGTCTCTGTTTTTTCCCGATGCCAGCTATTCTTCTTACAACTAAATTATGGGTCTGCAACCTGCAGCCTTCCAGCTTTTGTGAATCTTCACTTTTCAGTATGCTATGACAGCCAGGAGTCAGGGCATACTGGAAATTTTAGTTTGACAACAACTTGAGTGCTATGGGTTGTTGATTCCAGCTCAAGCTAGTAGGAATAGAGCATCTACTATTATTTTAGGAAACAATACCAGGGTCCAAGGTTGGTGGCCATTTTATTTATGTATTTTATTTTTAATGATAACAGTAAATAAAACTAGCCTGGTCATTTAGCAGAATGCCATAGTGCTACTCCAAGTTGTCATCCTGTGCTTTGTTTGCCCAAAATGTTACATTGCTTGAACAGTATGCTGTCTAGTCATTACCTGGTAAGTTAATTTGTTTTAAGAATTGAGTACTTGGTTTTCGAATATTAAAATATACTCCTTTACATTATTATCTGTATATCCTAGCTACAGATTGATTGAGTTATTAAGGTTGAAAAAAAAGCACAGTTGTGTCCACAGGTGCTAACTGTCCATACGAAAGCAAAAACAATTCTTGACTCCAAGATGTTGATGCAGAACAAATACCAACAATGTCCCTTCTCCAAAGATCAAAGGTCATTAAACTGTAATAATATATTTTTCATGACAGGTATTCAGGTGCGTCTTAAAATAGTTTAATGGAGCAACTATCACAACATCTTGTGTTAGAGAGCTCTTTCAGTGATGATGATGATGATGATGATGATTATGAATGCCTATTTCCTATAAACGTAGAGTATGCCCACTTGTCATGGTCATTTCAGACTTAGGTGTAACTAGATCAAGAAGATCCCAGTACTATCCATTAATTTACATATCCTTGGAATGAATGGTTCTTTTATAAAGAAGATAGCACAGTGGTTTGAAAAAGTATATATATTAGAAACATTTCCACATTTTTGCACATTACACCCACAAACTTAAAAATGGTTTACTGGGATTTTATGTGATATACCAGCACTCAGTGGCAAGTATTTGTTAAATATAAAGGAAATGATACATGGTTTTCTAAACATTTTAAAACTACATATCTGAAAATTCTGACGTGCATTTGTATTCAGTCTCCGATTTCAACCTTGGTCTCAACTGACCAGAGCACCTTCTTCCACTTTCTAGCTGTGTCACCTAAATGGCATTTGGAATAAGGTGCTTTAGTCTGATCAGACCATAGTATAACTTTTAGGGCTAAATGCAAAACGTTATAGGTGGTGGAAAACTAACACTGCACATCACCCTGAAAACACCACCCCACTGTCAAACATGATGGCAGCATCAGAGATAGAAAAGTTAGTTAGCGTTGATGGGAAGGTGAATGGAGCTAAATACAGAACATTTTCTGGAAGAAAACTTAGTGACTGTAAAAGACTTAAGACTGGGGTGTAGGTTCTGCTTCCAGCAGCACAACGACCCTAAACATACTGCTGCAGCTAAAATGGATGATTTAAATCAGTGTTCTCCAACTCCAGTCCTCGAGAGCCACCAAGAGTGCATGTTTTCAGGATCTCCTTAGTACTGCACAAGTGATAATTTAGTAAGCTGCACAGGTGATGATTTCAACACCTGCACAATGCTAAGGAAATCCTGAAAACCTGCACTGTTGGTGGCTTTTGAGTATGTGGAATTAGGGAACACCGGTTTATATGAAAGATATTCATGCCCAGTCACAGTCCAGACCTAGACCAAATTGAACATCTGAGGCAAGACTTGAACATTTCTGTTCACAGAACCTCCATCCAATCTCACTGAGCTAGAGCTATTTTGCATAGAAGAATGGGCAAAAATGTCAGCCTCTGGATGGCAAAGCTGGTAGAGACATAGCCCAAAAGACTTACAGCAGTAATTTCAGGGAAAGATGGTCCTACAAAGTATTGTATACAAATTATACATATTTTTCTTTAATTTTGATGGTCTTTATGGTTCAGAAAAATGGCAGCTAGTGAGAAGAGCCCACTTGACTTTATGCGCTTATCTCTCCTTTATAACCTTGGTCGCTCCCTCTACTCCCACCCCATTTCTGTTTGCTCTACCTATTCTCATTTTCTACAAATATGACTTACAGCATATACAGTATATTATGTAACTGTTCTATACTGATGAGAGCAATCTGCTAAGCATTCACTTTCTAAAGTTCTGATTGATGTAATGTGACAGGAATTGATGAACAGAACGCTAACTTGCCGATTTTTGTTAAAAATAGTTTATTCTTTCCAGAACTTATAAATCACCTTTTGCTCTTTTTATTATTCAGAATTATGCTAAGCCAGCAGAAAAAAATCAAGTAAGCATGATATAGTTGTTTAACTACCCCTCTCGCAAAGATATGTAAATCAAAGAGGAACCTAAATCTTTTATCATAGTGGGAAATAGTGTAAATCCAGGAGGTCTTGTCAAGCGATTACATTTCTTTATTTCATTGTAAAGTCTTCAGCAGCCCTGATTACATCCCGCCTAGGGGTTTTGTCAATCACTTTTCGCACAATACAGATTTGCATTTGCAGTCAATTTTAAAGTTCATTTTCTTATGGGAGTTTTTTTTTACCTTTAAATTACAAGTGTCATGTATTACCGGTGTTGCCTGAGAGATGTTTTTCTGGTCTCTTGTCTTCATTTAGCATTACGATGGGTCAAACACTTAACCTTCCCTAATTAAGAATAGTTGTATGTGGTCCAAGGTGGTGATCTTTAGCTCGTTCCTCGGAATGGTTCATTTTCTGATCCCGTATCACCAGACAGAATTTAGCATGTTTCCATGCCGGGAGGACAAGTATAAATTGGTTTGCTTAGAGTGTTCACAGATATGGGTTCCTTTACTTTCTAATTACAAGCCTGATCTGGACACCCAATAATGATATCTCCTAATAGACTGTTGCATCTGACATGATTCCTTCTTACTGCGGTCTCACATGGCTAAGAGCCTGTTCTTCATTTTGCGCATGTTTAATCTTTATGGCTTTGATTGCTCCATAATCTTAGTATTTTATAACCAAATGATAATAACTTCCCTCTTTAATATTTTAAACATAATCATGAATATAGAAAGGAAAGTCAATAGGCAAGGAAGGTCAACATTAAGGTTACATATTCCTTCTGAGTAAAGACTGAACCTTGATTACAAGAGTTTGACGTGAAAAGGCTGCATTGTTTATTAGGAGGCTGCTAATAATCTAGTGGTAAAAGTTCCCATACCTTGTTAGATCTCATGCAGTGTGATTAGGTAGTGCTACAGTATGTGAAGCTCCATGATCTTGACCTTTTATGTGCACATATTGCAGAAGAAGCCAATGTTGATTTCCAGATGAGACAGAACATCTGGCTGCTGTTAACATAGGCGTAATCAGCTTAGTAGCCTGCATGGATTTTTTTAGAGGTTTAGTGAATAATACCTAATATGTACACAACCTTGTACACTCTCAAATCGTTATCCTATTCTGGCCAAGAAACATGGCTGCCTCTCTACTTTGCTCCGTGTAACTACTACAGAAAATCTACTGCCGTAAGGTGAGCAGACCTAGGTATCATGTAAGGTTTAATTTCCTATTGATTCACAACACTTGTGTAGGAAATCTTCTCCCATATTGAAATTATCATAGTAGATAGAGGTGAGTCTCCCATTTATTTAATCAGAATATGGACTTCTACCTCCCTACTTACCTCTATGGTGTAGTCACTCCACATATAAACATCCTGTAGGCATCTACTTCATCTTTGTGTCCAGTCTCCTAAACATTATGTTTCCCCCAGCTCACAGGCACACTAGTGCCATGGCCAAAGGGAGCTTGAGTGGTGCTTCCTCAGTGCCTGGATGAGCACTTTGGGAGGGGTGAGTCATATTATCTGAGTCTCTAGAAATACCCATGCTCCTAGCTCTGCCAATCAGTGAGCAGACAGATGCCATTTCTGGCTGTTGGCCCATCAATCAACACTGACATTAACTGGAGGGGAAAAGCAGAAATAAGCTCTTCCCATCCAGCCTTTCTGCCATGTCTTGGAGGCAGCATATTTTTAGTCAGTAAAAGAGCTTTTAAGTAGAGATGAGTGAAGCTCGAAAATCAGGTGTTTTGTGTATGCTGACCACTTGACTGAGCATTGCAGTGGTCAGGTATGCTCTGTGCTCAGCCCAGTGCAAGCCGCTTGTAGTGTTTGAACGGCTCTCAATGGGGGTAGCAACAGCATGACTGGATGTAGTGTGTACCAAAAAAGAATACAAAAACACTGCTAACCCGCCCTCGGAATTGCTCTGTTTATGACTAGCTGCATGTAGGCGGAGAGCCGTACTACCCAATTAGTGACTTCCAATGGGGTTCAAGTCAAGTCCGTGTCCCAAACTGAACTTTATCTCAAGTCCAGCTGAACCTGCCGAACCAAACTTCCACAGGTCTGCTCATCTCTACTTTTAAGTATAAAATAGAAGAAGGAACTTGGATAGCCCTGTTAAAGGGGTTTATTGAGATTTTATGAAAACTCATTTGCAGTGACGGTGCTCTGATGGTTCCTTCCAGTCCTCCATACTGTACATAATGTGATCGCTACAGCTAATTATGGTACTGGCTTCAGTGTTCATGTGTTGTACATGCTGGAATTGTCACTGTGGCTAGTGAGTGGCTGCAGCAGTCACGTATCAGTCAATATGATTTACGGCTCATGACCAGCATTCGTACAGGCAACTTGGCATCTCTGGAGCAGAGACAGATTTAACAAGTGCCGCCTATTAGACAACTGTTATAAAACCTGATAGACAAATAAAGTGGCTTGTACTTGTGGACAAATTTTATATGGACAAATGTAAAGACTGCGTCCTATTGTATTTGAACAGGTTTTCCTACCTAAATTAAATATAACTTATCCACAGGATACTTAATAAATATGTGATTACACCAATTCTGAAAATATTGGTTGCAAAAGGAGGCTTTACCCGCTGCGACATCGGTAACGATATATCGTCGTGGTCACGGTGTTTGTGACGCACATCCAGCGTCGTTAGCGACATCGCAGCGTGTGACAGCTAGGAGCGACGATCAACCATCGCAAAAATCATTGATCGTTGACACGTCGCTCCTTTTCATAATATCGGTGGTGCATGCCGCTAGTTGTTCGTCGTTCCTGCGGCAGCACACATTGCTGTGTGTGACACCGCAGGAACGACGACCATCATCCTACCTGCGTCCACCGGAAAAGAAAGAAGGAAGGAGGTGGGCGGCATTTTCCGGCCGCTCATCTCCTCCCCTCCTCTTCTATTGGGCGGCCGTTTTGTGATGTCGCTGTGACGCCGAACGCACCTCCCCCTTGAAGGCGGGATTGTTCGGCAGCAACAGCGACTTCGCAGAACAGGTATGTGCATGTGACGCTGCCGTAGCGATATTTTTCGCTACGGCAGCGATCACCACATGTCGCACAAACGGCGGGGGCGGGTGCTATCGCTCGCAAGATCGCTAGCGATGTCGCCGCATGTAAAGCACCCTAAAGTCCCTTCTGTGAGGGGAGCAGAAGTGAGAGTGGACCACAAGGTCATTCACTTCTATGGTCGGTCTCATAGACGTGCACTACGGCTTTGTTCATACATGGGATTGTTGGTCCCCCATACTTGGGATTGTAGAGGTCTCAACAGTAGGACCCACAAAAATCATATGTTTCTCAAATATAGGGAAAAAACTTTTTAAGCTTTACTGCAATTTGTATATGTTCTTATGTTAATCTGGAGATTTAGTGTGTGTAGGACACAATTATACAAATTGAGGGAACCGACAATGGCGTTTGTGCTCGCAAAAATCTAGAAAATGAACGTTAAACTGTAAGATTAATACACATCTCTAAAATGATGCTTCAATCTAAGATAAATATGTTTTTGCCAAAATCAATCTAGTATTGAGATGTGAGTACAAGCCTCGCCACGCTTTCTGGTCAAAAACATCTGTTTAGTGTATTCCCCTAAGCCGTGTTCTACTGGCACCAAGCATGGTTGTGACAGGGAACCATTATTTTTACAGTTTTTTTCGCTGTTATTTCAATTCATGCATACGAAGTGTGATACGAAGATAATGTTCCTTCCTATTCAAAGGAAATGTGTTCCCCATGGTATCAAATTATTGAAACAAGAAGCACAACATAATTGCTTCAAGGAATTATGACATCGCAGTCCTGGATATAAAGGATGATGGACAGCTCTTCCAAAAACAATTAAGTAGAGCTGAATGTGCAAACGTTAATAAAGTTTTATGAAAATCTCAGAATATAGATGATAATAGTCCTATCTAAAATGAAAAAAAAAGTTACATGTATCTGGGATTTCAGCCTCGGAGTAAACGGGCTTTATGTAATGATTGTAGCAGCTAATTTACATATATTATTACAATGCTTGTCCCCATTTTTTCAGGCTTTGCATATCGTAATTACAGTACTAACAGTAATGGAGCTCAGACATGTATGTCAAAGATCTGGCATTTCAAAGACAGATTATACAAGGTGATTCGTTGTTTGCAGGGTTTAGCTATTAACACAGCAAAAGACGACATTATGAGTTTAACCTGTGTTCTTGTAGTTCAGTTTAGTGCAAGTCTGCGCCACATTGTGTTCAATTAATTCATTAACTACTATATGGCGCAAATTATTAAAGTATAATTTTTTTCTAGTAACCCATATGTCTCCTTACGTGTTGTACTTAATGAGACAGCCCCTGATCAGAGAGTGACAGCGTGTATGTCTTTGCTGCTGTTACCGTCGCCTGAGGAGCGTTTCCAAGGAGTATGATGCGATCCTAGGGCTTGCAGTACCGGTAATCCAGCAAGCATAGAGTACGGGTGCCCATGCAGAATTGAAAGTGGTTGGTTGAATTACATGAGAGTAGGGTGAATATTCATTCTCTTTACTAGCTGGCGCATTTTCACTGCAATCCATGGTGCCACTCCTGATTTGAGAGTGACAGCGTGTATGTCCATGCAGCTGTTACACTCTGTTCAGGAGAATCGCCGAGGAGTACAATTCTATCCTCGGGTAACAATATCGGCAGTACAGCAGGCACAGAGTACAGGTTGCCATGCAGGGCTTAGAGCAGTGAGTGGGATTAGGAGAGAGAAGGGTGAATATTCATTCACTTAATTAGCTTGCGCGTTCTCACTGCAATCCTCGGCGGCACTCCTGATCTGAGAGTGATAGTGGGTATGTCTATGCAGCTGTTATACTCTGCTCGGGAGAGTCACCGAGGATTGCGATGTGATCCACGGGCTGGCAGTACTGGTAATACAGCAGGCATAGAGTGCGGCAGGACTCAGAGTAGTGGGCGGGATTACAGGGGGATGATGCTGAATATTCATTCACTTAATTAGCTGGCACATTCTCACTGCAATTTCCGGTGGCACTCCTGAAATGAGAGTGCAGCTGTCACTGTCTGCTCAGGAGAGAAACCAAGGATTGTGGTGCCATCCTTTTACAGTGATCTAGTATAGCAGGCATAGTGTTACGGTTGCTGTGGCTCTGGAGACTATGTCCGGATGTCTTGCTACTGCACATGTGCAAGCGCTGGAGACTAAGTCCTATCTTGGAGCCATTGCACATATGCGGGTGACATCATCGCTGACACGAGGTCACATGTCTCTGACACCTTCTAAGCTGATTGGCCACTGGTCATGTGCTTGTGACACGTGGTCACATGTCTCTGACACCTTCTATGCCGATTGGTCGCTGGTCATGTGCTTGTGACGCTTTGCTCGGTGATAGGCCAGCGTGACGTCATTGCTGTCTTTCTGGCAGCGGATTGTCTCTGGTGTCCTCCATCTTGGATGAGGCACAGAGTCTATATAAGACCCTGACGCACACCGCCCGGCGCTCAGTCCTCTTGGTTCATGCATGAGGGTAGACGCCCTGTGCACGTCCCTCTAGGCATCTCTCTGTCTATGTTAGGTGAGCGCTACCGGCAGGGTAGCGTTCTTATACCTTACAGCTTCGGCTGCAGTCCGTATCCTTACCTCTTAGTGGAGCGGACATAGGCAGGTGCCTGAGGCACATGGTCCGGCTGGGCCTTGTGATTCTACTCGTAGGTGGACGTTGCCGCTAGGGTAACGTTCCTTATACTGCGTCTGGCAGTTGTTCGTATCCTCGCACACTAGGGGAGCGAACAGAGGTAGGAGCTTTGTGCGGCTTATGCTGCTGTCCATCTCTTTTGCACCACTAGAAGAGTGGACCTAGGCAGGTGCCATATCTAGTGGTTCGTGTCCTCGCACACTAGTGGAGCGAACGCAGGTAGGAGCTTTGTGCGGCTTACGCTGCTGTCCGTCTCTTTTGCACCACTAGAAGAGCGGACCTAGGCAGGTGCCATATCTAGTGGTTCGTGTCCTCGCACACTAGTGGAGCGAACGCAGGTAGGAACTTTGTGCAGCTTACGCTGCTGTCCGTCTCTTTTGCACCACTAGAAGAGCGGACCTAGGCAGGTGCCATATCTAGTGGTTCATGTCCTCGCACACTAGTGGAGCGAACGCAGGTAGGAGCTTTGTGCGGCTTACGCTGCTCCTGTAACCACTAGAGGAACGGACCTAGGTAGGTGCCATTTCACACTCACTGCTTTTGTCTCTGGGATCTTTAACAGAGACCATTCCACACACCCTCCAAGTAAGGGAGGAATTGCTTTATTTTCTAATTATATTCCTCTGTGAGTTTAACAGAGGTATTGCACTCTGCACTTGTGCTATTATTTTTTACAGTGGCACCCTTTATACCCCTTATCCTCTGCCGTAGTCTGCAGCAGAGTCTTTGCACGGTGGACCCTGACTGTCTGACATTCCTTTAGGTTTTATTATCAGACAGCCCCCCGTAACACATAGCGTGTTGGTGCCCGTGCTGTGTTCAGTGCAGTGGGCAGGATTCTGGTTGGGGTAAAGGGTGAATATTCAGTCATATAATTAGCCAGGGCTTAGAACATCACAAGAACACAAAAGTTACATATCGTGAAATAGGGCTGCACATGCCATATTTCAAAATACTGTCACTTTGAGTATACAACTAGGGCTTATTTTTGGAGTAGGGCTTATATTTCAAACCTACTCCAAAAAGGCATAAAAAGCCTGCTAGGGCTTATTTTTGGGAAACACGGTATTTGGTGTGATTTGTGTGCAGAAAGTCTGCAGCGAGACATTACCAGCATGAGATTTTAAAAATATCATCTATACATTTCACATATTTTCCATGCGGAAAGTGACCACATCAAATATTACATGTTCAGATACTCTGAGAAGATACATTACAAAGTTCAATATATCCACATGTACTATTGATTTCTGCATGCTATAATGATATGTAGACTTACTTTTATCTTCTTTCTATTTCATTCATTGACAGTTAGCAAAGATCCTGAAAATAATGAGGAATATATATGAGCGTATGAGCACACTTTTCTTGATAAAGCTGCTAAGTTTATGTAAAACGAACAAACACATTAAGCATTACTATACATTACACCCTATGTTAGAAGTCATCCTAAACTTTTTCCTTCATTCCCCTAAGTCTGGTGATCAAACAAGGTTCCCTGATGTTTTCCAAGACACTTTATGTGACATCATTAAAGCCATTTTTTCATATGGAACTATGCATTAAAGACCATGCTTTTTCTGATCCAGTTCTAGAAACTTTTGATGATCTTTAAAAGGGTTTGGACTTCTAATGTAGCCCCCACAGCTGCATCATTCCAGACACTGGTGGGGGTCTTAGATCATGGACCTCCACTGACATTACTCAAAGATATGTTCAGCTTGTTTTAAGATTTGTTTACTTGTGCATGGATTTCTGTTGATGTACCCAACAAGACGATATCAGCTAACCATGGGCTGCACGGATGCTCTCTATCCTACCCTTGGTAGAAAGACACTAACCACCTGCTTTACTTTTTCTGTATATACGCTGCTCTGCAGATGTGTTTTTATTTGTTTAATTCTTTCTTTGCTTTTACAAATTAGTAGCTATGTTTAGTTGATTTCTGGATAAGGAATCTGTCATCGGAAATGGTTTAAAACAGATTTTTATGATAAATGTATTGTTAAAATATTTTTGGTAATTTATATTTTATTTTTTTTCGTATTATAATCTACATTAAATTTAATTAATTTAATAAAAAGTTCCAGACTGACAATAGACTTTTTTACATCTGGGCAGTCCACGCTTCACTCTGCACTGACACGGCAAACTATCAATGCAAAGTAAGCAGCTTGCATTGCAGGAAAGGGGAGGAGAGCCAGCCATCTCACATATGACTAAGCACAGAGATGGCACAAAGGGCTTATTACCTGATTGCTTTATACACAACGCTGAAAAAAGCAATACAAAGCATTAGTACTTTAAAATACCCCTCCCCAAATGTCTTTTTAGACTTCAGGAGAGTGACCGTGTGTGAGTTTAATTTAATTTAAAAAAAATATATAAAATATGTATATATATATATATATATATATATACTAGCTGTAGTACCCGGGCGTTGTAACTGTCTCTCTGTCTCTCTCCCGGTCTTTGTCTGTCTTTGTCTGTCTCTGTGTGTCTGCCTCTGTTTATCTCTCTTTCTGTCTCTTTACCTGTCTGTCTCTGTGTGTCTGTCTCTCTGTCTGTCTCTTTCCATGTCTGTCTCTTTCCATGTCGGTCTCTGTCTGTGTGTCTGTGTCTATGCATGTGTGTCTCTGTCTTTATCCATGTCTATCTTCTATCTCTCTGTATCTGTATCAGTCTCTATCTCTTTGTCTGTCTCTCTCTCTCTGTGTATTTGTCTTTCTGTCAGTCTCTTTCCCTGCCTGTCTCGTTCCAGGTCTGTCTCTTTCCCCGTCTGTCTTATTCTCGGTCTGGCTCGTTCCCGGTCTGTCTTGTTCCTCGTCTGTCTCGTTCCCCGTCTGTCTCATTCCCCGTCTGTCTCTTTCCCCGTCTGTCTCTTTCCCCGTCTTTCTCTGTCTCTATCCCTGTCTATTTCCTTGTCTCTGTCTCTTTCCCTGTCTTTTTCCTTGTCTGTCTCTTTTCATGCTTTTGTCTCTTTCCCTGTCTCTGTCTCTTTCCCTGTCTCTTTCCCTGTCTGTCTGTTTTTTTCTATGTCTGTCTCTTTCCCTGTCTGTGTCTGTTTCTGTCTGTCTCTCTCTTTTGCTCTCTCTCTGTCTCTCAGTCTGTCTCTGTCTCTTTCCCTGTCTCGTTCCCTGTCTGTCTGTGTCTGTCTGCCTCTGTCTGTCTCTTTGACTAGCAAAAGTAAATCTCCAGCTTCCATATGCATAAAATTATTCCTTTTATTCCAAAATTAAAATCCAAGAGTACAGGACATGATCCCCAAAAAAATAAATAAATAAATTTGAGCAATTTTTTTTTTTTGATCATGTCCTGTACTCTTGGATTTTAATTTTGGAATAAAAGGAATAATTTTATGCACATGGAAGCTGGAGATTTTCTTTACCTAGTTTCTGCACCAGCAACGCTGCTATCCGTGCTTCCAAGCGGGGTAGTGTTCCTACACAGGTGAGCTGGTTGTTCTCCCTGTCTCTTTGACTGTCTTTCTCTCTCTGTCTCTTTCCCTGTCTGTCTCTTACTCTGACTGTGCCTATGTCTGTCTTTCTGTCTCTCTCTATCCGTCTCTTTCCCTGTCTGTCTGTATCTTTGACTGTCTTGTCTCTCTCGTTCTCTTTTCCTGTCTGTCTCTCTCTGTCTCTGTCTGTCTCTTTCCCTGTCTCTTTCCCTGTCTGTCTGTGTCTGTCTGCCTCTGTCTGTCTCTTTGACTGTCTCTCTCTCTGTCTCTTTCCATGTCTGTCTCTGTCTGTCTCTGTCTGTCTCTTTCCCTGTCTGCCTCTTACTCTGTCTGTGCCTATGTCTGTCTGTCTCTTTCTGTCTCTCTATCTTTCTCTCCACCGACATCCTATTACCTCACACATAAGCTTCTCATACTATGAATGTCCTTTGTTCCTATAGCAACCACTCACAGCTTCTATTAATAACCTATAGCTCGCAGCTCCATTGACTTTAATGGAGGCAGGTTATTTGGAGAGTAACTGTAAAGTGTGGGATTAAATTTTCCCGTCAAAACATAGTCTATGATGTTCCCTAAGTCACTTGGGGTGACTGCAAAATTTCGTGATTGTAAATGCGACGGTGCGGATTCCTTTAGCGGACATACATACATACACACACAGACACACACACACACAGACACACACACACACATACATGCACTCACCTTTTTTATATATATATATATATATATATACTCCGTATTATTAATAAATAAAAAATAAATATATATATTTTATATATATTTAAGATATTTATGTGCAGTGTGTAAAAAATAATAGTTAGAATCGAATTGGAATATTAAAATGATATAAAAGTTAGCACCCTTGTAAATAAAAAAAAAAAAAGTAGGAGGAATTCAACACGCATGTGTAATAAAATCTGAATACAGTGGCACCTCGCTTAACGAGTAACCCAGTTAGCGAGTATTTCGCTTACCGAGCAAAGCTTGCTGTAAATTTGTAACTCAGTTTACGAGCAAGCTTTGCTGTATGAGCAAAATACTCACCGCACACACTTCCGGTTCCGTACATCCAATGTGCTATAACCCGCTCTTGCAGTCCGCACAAACACACACAATCACGCACAAACACACACGCACACACACATATTTCGCTCACATTACCTTCCGTTCCATCGCCGGCCTCATGGTTCCTGTAGTTCGCCGCTCCAGGATGTGTATCAGGTGACCATCACGATAAGAGAGGAACTTCCTCTGTCAGCCGCTACTCAAAGGCAGCGCACTGGTCAATCAGAGGCAAGTGGCTCCTGCCTTTGACGTCAGTGCTCTGGCAGCGGAAATTCCTCCATCGTCACGATGGTTACCCAATACACATCCTGTACCGGCGAACTTCAAGATCCAGGAGGCTGGCGATGGAACGAAAAGTAAGGTGAGCATAATAAGTGTGTGTTTGTGTATGTTTGTGTGTGCTTGTGTGTGTTTGTGCGTGTGTGGAATGGCACAATAGGGGACCAGAATGGGACATTTAACAAGTTGTGGAACGAATTGTCTGCATTGCAATGATTTCCTATGGGAAATCTTGCTTTGCTGAACGAGTAACTTGGTTAACAAGCACACTCCCAGAACGGACTGTTCTCGTTAACCAAGGTTCCACTGTATGTGCCTAATTAGGAAAAGAAAAAAATTGCCAGGTTGTGAATTGGTTAAAAAAATTACCAATGATGTTATTTTTACACTGGCCACTGGGGCTATTCTAGACTCATACTTCTTATTCTTTCAGGAAATCTACCTGTTTATTAGCAGCAATAGACTGATTCAGACTGTATCTTTTGTATAGAAGCATCTAATGAGTGTGTGGAAAGATCGGGTCCCCCCGTCTATGGATACCAGCACAGATAAAGCCACGGCTACAGGCTGCAGCCCCTAGATGTGCACTTATTGTGGCTGCGTATCAAAATAAGAGGAACCGCATGTGCTCTTTTTTTCTCTTTAATTGCTTAGTTAAAACCTGCCTGCAGTTCCTCCTAATTTTGATACTTAGCCATGATAAAGCCTGACATATGGGGGCTGGTATTTTCATTTTGGGGAGACCCCTGCTTATTGCCATGATCTCTGCAGTTACTGTTTAGACATACAGCAGAGATGATTGTGATTACACACACTACCAGCTTTTATCTCACAGCAGTCAGTACTCCCCCTTAACACACACTGACTCTTGTCAAACTAAAGCTGTGTTTGTAACCCCATTCAGTTCTGCTATACCTTACACAGTAGCCTCAGAGATCAGGCTGAGAGCTGGACTGTGTCATAACATCTCACATGAAAAATCATCTTCTTCTGACCTTTTAGGAGTATATTTTATTTTTTTCCCTGCATTATGGTGCACAAACCTGCAGAGGTTAAATAGCTAAAAAGCAGCAGAAAACATGCATTACTAACACCATTTATTTATTTTTTTCTTTTACCCACGAAGGTGATGCCAAAACGTGAGCATCGGGGTTGAGCGTCACATGTGCTGGCAGGTCCTCCATGTCCAGGTCTTCTCTGATCACGTATCTGTCTCCCTCGCATTATTTGCCATACAATTTTCATTCCACCATATGTACAAACAGTTGTCACTTGGTGCATTGTGCATCATGTTATGCTAGGGCCACAAGTGCTTGATTTGGTTTTCTTTGGCATACCATTGTTTGCACATACCCCATGTGGTGTCTCCTTTTCCTGATAACAATCACCTTAGGCTGGGTTCACACATAGCGACAACGACAACGACGTCGCTGTTACATCACCATTTTCTGTGACGTAACAGCGACCTTGTAAGTCGCTGTTTTGATCGCTGCTTAGCTGTCAAACACAGCGACGCAGCAGCGATCATAACGTCGCTACATGTGCAGAGAGCAGGGAGCCGCGCACACTGCTTAGCGCTGGCTCCCTGCTCTCCTAGCTACAGTACACATCGGGTTAATTACCCGATGTGTACTGCAGCTACATGTGCAGAGAGCAGGAGCCGGCACTAGCAGCGAGAGCGGCGGAGGCTGGTAACGAAGGTAAATATCGGGTAACCAAGGACAGGACTTCCCTTGGTTACCCGATGTTTATCTTGGTTACAGCTTACCGCAGCTGCCAGATGTCGGCTCCTGCTCCCTGCTCGCTTCATTTCGTCGCTCTCTCGCTGTCACACACAGCGATGTGTTCGTCACAGCGGGAGAGCGCCTTTGAAGAAAACGAACCAGGGCTGTGTGTAACGAGCAGCGATCTCACAGCAGGGGCCAGATCGCTGCTCAGTGTCACACACAGCGAGATCGCTAATGAGGTCACTGTTGCGTCACCAAAACCGTGACGTAGCAGCGATTTCGGTAGCGATCTCGCTATGTGTGAAGCACCCCTTACACCAGTCTGACTAATGCATTTACACCACTTCATTTGGTTTCTCAGTTTTGTAATTCTCACTCTAATTAACATGTGATACACATAATGTGACACTTTACATTGCAGAACTGGGTGTCCTTGTAGTTTGCTTTCTCCTGGTCATATATTTTTTCTGACCAACAACCAATTTGTTTTATATTCTTGATATATCTCGTCCCTGGACTGATTCATTATATGTTACAGAGTATCTGTCTCTATGTATTGTATTACATGTGATGCCCTCTTCTTCTGGTCCAAACTGCCGTTGTGGCGTTCATTATTTTTAACCAATCAATAATTGTTTTTTTTTTACCTCATCGGTTTTTCGTAGAATTTTTTCTACAATTCTGTGTCTCTAGTGCAATTTTCCGAAGGTCCCTTTTTCATCCTTACAGCCCATATACCTTTGTAATCTGCAATTGCGACATATGTATTTATTTATCTTGGTGTTATGCATGGTTGTCTCTTTGAATCTATTTCGGTATTCAGGATTTTCATATATAAACTATATATAAAAGGCAGACAGACAGGGGCGGAAATAACTATCAAAACTCGACCTACCTATTACAAATTCTATAGCTGCTATCAATCAAATAACAGTGCATTTCACAAACTTTACTTGCCTGTATTTCAGAAAGTATACATCTGATCTCACAACTACAGGTATGTATAGAATCAGCCTGATAGTGCCAGTATAGCACTGGCTTTAGGTTATATATTAAAATCCTGGTGGTTGGTCCTCATTAAATAGCCACTGGGGACCAAGACATACAGGAGACTAGTCCAAAAGGTTCCTTCCCGTCAGCTTCTTCCCACCCTGCTCTCCTAGAGTGATTGGTCTCTTGGTGTGTGTATAGGGAGAGACCCGTGAGTCACTGGCATTGGGCAGGGAGAAGCTGCCGAGGCCCCCCCCCATCTGTGTGACTAGTCTCCCATGCGGCTCGGTCCCCGGCAACTTCTAAAGTGTGTTATTCTCTAAAATGCCGCAGCATTTAAGAGTCAGTCATACATGGCTGAAATCATACAGCCAGTGTACAATACCTGCTGACTGTAGCAGCTGTCACGTCACCTGTAAAGCCAAGCTGTGATTGGTTGCTTTGGGTAACAAAGATAATTATTCTTTTTGACATCAATGAGAATAATTCTACAGGCATCCAAACTACAAACTTTTATTGTGACAAAATACTTTGACAACTTTTCCAGTGACATGTTGAAAAATATATATTTTTTTAATACCATGAGAGAAATAGGTTAGAGCTGCATGGGGAGTCTTAGGCATTTGACAGATGCATAGCTGACAGTAGACAACTGAACAATGTGCTGAGCTGGGAGTCTGCGTGTCGTCTGTTCATTTCCTTTGTTTTTTTTGTTGTTTTTTTTACGGTACTGCACTTTTCTGTAATTACATATATTGTTCCACTAATACAGCTGACTAGTTACATTTTAATTATTGCTAATGGGATCTCTCTGTGAATTATGTTAAAAAATCTGTTCTACCTAACCTTATTACAGGGTGTTACAGCTGTAAATCATTTGCATCCATCATCTAGAATGTTTCTTTAGATAAGCTTTAGAGATAATTTTATTGTGTCACTCCGGTTATATAGATTTGTTGATGGAATAGGAGATGGTATGGTCAGTGCTGAAGATGCAGAGTTTTATTTTCCATATGGTTTAGTTACTTCTTGAAGGGATTTTCTTTCAAATCTCATGTATCAGTTCAAATGTTGTCTAAAATCACAGTTTTGTTGCAGTTTAGGGTCCTGCCGTCATCATTTAGGACTGAAGTCTTCAACCTCTAGTATTTATACACCAGCGAATACCGTATATTCCATATCTATATTGGGTGTTTAAGAGGGTGGAACACTGTATATGATCTTAGTTTTGGGACTATATTGGTGACATACTGTATGTCTTTGAGTGAATTTTAAGTCGATAGCTGCTCTCATATGGCTCACATTCCCAGTTCGATTAAGGCTGTGTGCACATGTTGCTCTTTTATGTGCAGATTTTCTGAACATAAAAAGCATGTGTTAGCAGGAAAAATGTAGCAGGAAAAACGCACATTTTTATCATGTTTTCACATGCTTTTTTTAGTCATGGCGATCGCAGGTGTTTAGATGCTGATCACCGCCGGGTCTGATATTACAGCCAGGACCCGGCTCTCACTGCCCGGAGCGCAGTAATTTAACCACCCGAATGCTATGATTAAGGCGAGGAGGTAGGGAGAGGAATCACTGACCTCTCCCTGGTGATCGGGTCCCTTTATTGCGTTCACAGAGACCTGATTACTGCCATGTCAACCTTAGGTCGTCAGTATGACTACCCTGGGTTACTGAGTAGAGATGAGCCACCACCCTAGTGTTCGAGTTCAGTTCGGTTCGTCGAACTTGGGGTGTGTTCGTTGAACACTTTCGAACACCATTGAAAACATTGGCAGGCAAAGACAAACAAATAAAAACATGCACAAACATGAACGCACACACACATATTATGCTCACCTTACCTTCCGTTCCATTGCCGGACTCCTGGGACTTGCAGTTCACCGGTACAAGATGTGTATCAGGTAACCATCGTGACCGATGCCGGAACTTCCACTGCCAGAGCGCTGACGTCAAAGGCAGGAGCCGCTTGCCTCTGATTGGCCAGCGCACTGCCTTTGAGTAGCGTCTGACAGAGGAAGCTCCTCCCTTGTCGCAATGGTTACCCGATGCACATCCTGTAGCGGCGAACTACGTGTATCGGGTAACCATCGCGACGAGGGAGGAACTTCCTCTGTCAGACGCTACTTTGGAACTTAACTCGAATGCATTTCTGGTTCCTGTGTGTAAGGACACTTTAGGTATCTTATGGTACTATAGACAGACAAAAACTCTGTTTTGGATTTCGGCTCCTATTTTGCAGTGCTTGGTTGAGATTTATCCAAATTTCCTCCACTTTTTCAGCTACTGTAATACACAGATGATTTTTCGTCCTCAATTCTGGATGAGAAATCTGCAGCATGTGAACTTAACCTCAGGGTAGGTGCACACAGGGCATGGCAGCTTGACTTGTATATGGCCAATCACCACTGATTTATGCACTGCCGTCTGTAATAACTTTTGCATCTAATGTGTAACTGGCCATACATGTAACATTGGATATTATCAGTTGTGGACTAAGTAGCATGTACAGCTATAAAATATACTTTCAGGAGATGTCAATCAGGATGTTTTGTGTGGAGGAAGCAACTGGTCATTAAAATTATTGGACAGGAAACACTTGAGTGATGAAATCGGTCTTTAGGGAAGGTAAATGTTAGATGCGCTGCGATGAGGAATGTGTGCAGAAAACAATTAGACATTGCAGAATTTTACTGTATTTCCTACTAGTACTTTTCTCCGAGTATATCCTATCATGTCACATAGGGAACATTCTTTGGATGTTTGCCTATGTTTTAATTATGTAACATAAAGCACAGATTAAATATCATAAAACAATTTTAGCAATGAAAAAGGAGCCTCAGCGATCTAGCTATTGAAACACATTGTACCTGCATTATTTATCTGCGGTGCATTTATAATTTACAGATGCACAATGTAAATCCCAGAAAATAATATTGAATGTGCAAAACTAAGTATCTATTTGCTATGCAATTTTAATATGTTACATTAAATTGGACTTTAATTGCAAGCAGAGAAGTATCTTCTTTAGGCCTCTTTCACATGTTCGTGCCTCCGGTACGTGTATGGTCAGTTTTCTCACGTACCGGAGACACGTACACACGTTGACATATGTTTTCATATGGTTTCGGGCACACGTAAGTATTTTTACACGGAACGTGTGTCCGATCCATACTTACGTGCGCCACACCCCGACATGTCCGTTTTTCTCCGGCATCACGGGTGTCACACGGAACGCAAACGTGTCACATGTAAAACACACGGACCACACGGAGAAAAGACATGTGTCTATTAAAAAAAAAAAAAAAACTTTACTCACCTTCTCCAGCCCTCCTGTCTCTGCTGCTGCTGTCACTTGCTGCCGACCACCGCTCATTATGCTAATTTAATATTCACTTCACTGCGGCCGGAAGCAGCAGCAGCGGGGAGTCGGCAGGACCGGAGACCGAAGATCAACACCACGGACAGTGACGCCAGGGACAGGTGAGTTGAAAGTTCCCGTTCTCCGTGTGTTATCACGGATAACACACGGAGAACACACGTGTGCCATACACACAGCTCACTGAGGGCAATACATATCTTTGACACGTCCGTGAAACACGTGCATGATTTTCACGGGCGTGTGAAAGAGGCCTTAGCAGGTGTTGGTAATTGACGGGTGAATTCTGGTGGTCAAGTTTTGTCAGAGGCCAAGAAATCCAAACAGATCAAGCAACTAAACACAAAATGACATAACGCAAGATAATGGTAATCTTCTGAAATTCTGCAGGAACAAGTCTGTCTTTATCTGTTATTTTTTTTACACTCCTGTCCCGGGCAGGCAGTGGTCGTAGTCGTGGGAGCAGGGGACGACAGGTCATAGCACAGCCTGTTAATAACCCCATGCCTCCCCGTCACTGCACCATGCACAGGAGGACTCCGTAACAGTTTCAGACAAAACCACATTCTCAGGAAATAAAGTCCAGTCAAAGTTTCTTTTTTCAGAACAAGCCAACATTATTTTCCATTATCTTCTGCAGCACCTCGGTCCGCGCTTTGCCGGTATCGGTACTCTTCCAATAGGGGTTCCTTACAACTTTTGCTCTCATACATAATTTAGCAGCAGTCTGTATCTCTGGCACCTTGGTACTTTCTGTCACCTCTAGGCCTCTCCTTCCGTCACTACACTTCACATTGGCACGGACTGGGTCATGAAGTTGTTTCAACCACCTCACCCCACCCACAGGGGATGCTAACATATAAAAAGGACTGCAACCAACAGGGAAGGAAGCATCATCCACACGGGGCTGGGCAGGAGGACAGAGATCACACATGATGGAGGAACCACCAGACACCCATCGAACTGTACTGCCTCCTAGGTGAGTATTATAAAGGTGTTTTTTTTAAGTTATACAAGGGACTGCTGATAAGTCTTTGGCTTTGGGATCTCTTTTGCTTCTATGGTAACAAGTGTTACATCACATGAAAGCCTTGTGTGTCTAATATATGTTTTCAAAATTTTGTGTTTGTTGCTTATGGCAACAGTGATCTACGCACGCTGGAAAACAAAATGGCGGAGTCTCATGTGATATTCACAGCAACTGAGAGCAGAGGAGTGATAAAATTCTTGTTTCTGCAAGGAAAGTCCGCAAAGAATAATAATGGTGACACGTCGCAGACATTGGGGGATCAATGCCTCTGATATTCCACAGTTAAGAACTGGGTTGCCAAATTTAAAACGGGCCACTTCAGCACCAATGATTAGGAACGTCCTGGACGACCGAGAGTGGTTCTTGTTCCGGAGATTGTTGATGCTGTGCACAACCTCATACTGGAGAATCGACGAATTTCAGATAATGCAATAGCGGACATCATGGGGATTTCTTGTGAACATGTTTGTGTCACTATCCATAAACATTTGGACATGAGGGAACTATCTGCAAAGTGAGTCCCCAAATGTTTGACAACAGATCAGAGAAGCATGCGAGTGAAAACTTCACGGTCCATTTAACAGTGTTTCCGGACTGATAAAAACTTCTTGGATCAACTGGTCACTATGGATGAGATATTACCCTGAAAACAAGGAGCAGTCAAAAAAGTGGAGGCACAGTGGTTCTCCTTGTCCAAAGACGTTCAGGGTGCAAAGATCACCCACTAAGGTGATGGTGTCTGTGTTCTGGGATAAGGAGGGTGTGCTGCTAGTGGACTTCCTTCAAAAGGGTTCCACCATCAATGCAAGGTATTACATTGAACTTTTAGACCAATTGAAAGCAGCTCTGAAGGCCAAAAGACCCGGCAAGCTGTCCAAAGGAAAATTGTTCCTGCAAGACAACGCCTCCACTCACACTGCACCATGGTAAAACTGGCAGAGCTGGGCTTCCAGCTGGTTGACCACCCACCTTATTGACCAGATCTAGCTCCCTCCGACTATCATCTGTTTCCAAACCTGAAGAAACACCTCAACAGTAGCAAATTTCACACCATTTCTGATGCCATGGCTGCTATGGATGCCTGGTTTTAAGCACAACCGAAATACTTCTTCTTGCTAGGCTTACAGAACTTGGAATACCGATGTAAGAAGTGTGTTGTCATCAGTGGAGAGTATGTGAAATAAATGTGAAGTTTCATCATCCTATCTCGTTTCTTTCTGGGTAAAGCCAAAGACTTATCAGCAGTCCCTTGTACAGAGCGGCTTGGGCTCTTATATACTGTATTCTGGAAAGCTGTATATAAGGGCTTACTGGTGGTGGCCGCAGCTCATAAAAGAAAAACTGGCGACAGGTTCCCTTTAATGTACTAAAAATCGACATGCATTTTTTTACCTGCTGATTTTCTGCATCTAATGGGGAAAATCAATACAGAAAGCTCAGCATACCCGTAAGGGATATTAACCTACTGCGGATTGGAAAAACGCTCCTCAGGTCAGTTTACGCAGCATAAAAAAAGAAACACAGTGGACATCGGATTTCTATAAATCCCATCCACTTTGCTGGTAGTGTAAAACACTAAGTTTTTGCCGCGTAGCATCAAAAACGCGATAAAAGCTAATCTTGGGCGCAGAGCCTTACATTCACACTGGCTGATCGGCATCTATCCTCTGAGCGTTTTGTTCTTCCTGAGCCGTGACTCCGGCACTGCCGATACGTTTCAGTCTATGGGGCTGCACCTTTTCTGCGGATTCTATAATCCCGGTGACAGTTTTCCTGATAATCAATTTGTTCTCCACAATAAAGAACACTTACAATATTATATGATGTTATCTCTTCCATCCCATTTCCTTCTAGATTTAAACAGGCAGTTACTACCGCAATAAATCTTCTCCTCGTTGGCAAATTTACATTTTCACCGCCACCACTACATACAAAATTTGTGAAATCCATCAGATAACACGAAGCGCTGAACAGCTTCACCTACATCTAGTTTCCACAATTTTCCCCTCATAAGTTGATTGAAGAGCATTTCATATAATTTAAAGACTCACGTTAAGCTAGACATATTTTTTGCTGTTAAGCTCCTGCAACCAACGCCCCACGGCTGCTTGTTAGTGAACTTCTGTCTCCTTTCTTGAGGCTCTGAGTGATCATGCAAATAGGCTTCAATAAGTAAAGAGTTTATGCAACAGAAAAATTAGAGTGCTTACAATCCATCAAGAAAAGCTGTCACAGCATCCTGCCGAAACACTTTGACAAAATACACATAGGGCTCATGTTGTAGTAATGATGAATGACAGTAAAGTGTACAGCAAATCCTTTTAAATATTCAAATACGGCATACATCATGATGAAAATCCGCAGAGTTCCTCGATGTTTGCAAATGTGTAGAGATTGCCCCAGTCAGGCCGGAAGATGAATTCCCGTGCGTCTGATTTTTTTTTTGTAAAGTGCATTTAATTTTGATATTTAAATGATTCCTGGAGAAAAGTAACTGGGAGTGATCTGGGCATTATATACTGTGTATCATATATCGCTAGAGTAATAGGAATTTATATAAAACTCACTCATGACTCCTGAAGAGAAGTAACTAGATGTGATCTGTGTGTTATATATGTCAGAGAGTTATAGGAATAAATCTAAAACTCTGTCAACTAAAAGAAAGAAGTAACCAGAAGTCATCTAAGTGTTATAACCTCATATATAAAAGAAAAAGACTGTGCGCGACGGGCAGAGATATGCCTGTGTCACACAAACGATGGGGCGGGTACGCACTCTAGCGATATCGGTACCGATATTGCTAGCGTGTAAAGCCCCCTTTAAATCTTACAAGCAGGCAGTTGCTAACTACCAGCCTGTTCTTCCTAATGCCAATACCAGCCTGCTCAAAGCAGTAACGGATCACTCCTGCCAGCGATTCTGCTGCTTCAATTGACTTCACATCAGCAGAGCAGTAATTCCTCTTACACTCTGCTTTGATGTAGCGTCAGATGTAAGGTGGGGCACCCAGTCAGCAGGTGAGAGCAGAAAAAAAGAAGCTGCTCTGCCGCAATGATGTTACCAGAAGCCGCAGAATCGACAGCTGATATTGGTGCAAGGGCAAGACAGGCTACCTACCTGTAAAATCTTAACACCACAGCAAAAATAAGCAAAGAATTTGATAAGGATGCTGTCACACTATGTTCTTCTCCCTGTTCAGTGGTCCCATCGGGGTTTCGGTCCGAACCTACTGCAAAACCGGACTCGAACATATGCACTGATGGAGCCACTGGCTATAATGGAGCAGATGAAATCACCATGTGCTCTGTCGTGCACCATTTTCGAAGGTATACGCTTACTGGAGGTGGAGGTGTACTGCCCTCGTGCCAGCAACCGGGCTACAGCTGCTGCTCGGACCCGGATCCGCGGAGGCTCGAGGGGTCTCCCAACCGGGAGTCGCGCGGCCACTCGATTAAAAGAGGAAGGGCATATGTATAGGTGGTTTTGGAAGGTTCGTGACGCCACCCATGGTGCGTGGTAATGTGAGGGACTACCGCTGCCGTTGGGGAGCACGGTGATGATGGTGTGGCAGCCTGATGTTTAACCCCTCCGTGGGTAGGAGGTTCATGTCCCGGGGCCCGTTGATGCTGGGATGGTTTTTGTGTGTGCCGTTGGGAATAGGAACAGGGGTTTTCAATGTACTCATTCAGTCCAGTCCTGGAATAACTACACCGACAGCTTGTAAACTAAAATTCTGAGCACCACTGCAGCTGGTAGGGAGCACGCTTGGGTCCGTGCCCTTGGTGTTCCTGTTGGCCTGTGGCCCTGTCCTTGGCACCTTCGTCTCTATTGGACCCGTGGGTATAAAACTCTTCGGGTCCCGCTCACCCGTATGGCTAACGGAGTGAGCTTGCTCTCAGGGTTCACGCGTAGGATTTCTTTGGACTGTAGTGGGAAAGTCCTATCCCATCGATGCACTAGTACCCCGATTTTGGAGCGGGTTGGGGATGACACTTGAAGTCTTCACCCCCATCGGGTAAATTACCGGAATGCATGAAGCTACTTTCTGGCCTGGGGTCCTTGTACCCCGTCATGCCATGGTCCCTGCCTGGTGATAGCTCAAGGCCTCCCTTCTCAGCAGTCCATGCCCCTTGACACTGTCCCCTGTGACCGGGGTTCCAGCTCCTACCAGGCCCAGACCAACGTCTGCCAGCTAGTACTCAGGAGCCCTGCTCCGTGACCTCTCTCTCCCAGGGAGTCACTTTACCTCCACTCCTCTGCTCCACTCTCCTGCTCAACTCCACTGTTCAACTGTCACTGTCGTCACTCTCCCCTTACCAGCCCCCCATGTGGGTGGCCCTATTCCCTTCAATGGTGTGTCTGCTAGGTTAAAGTGGGAAGTGTTTTTAGGATTTTGAATGGCTAAGCTGTTAGCACCACCAAAGGACCAGGATCCGTAACCAAGGAGGGTGGATACTGTGCAGAAGGGCAGATTGCACAATACCCTGTGACGACTTGATAGGCCAGGGCGTCACAGATACACAGAAGCAGTCTACAAAATTGGGGAGTCCGCCTCCAAATAGCGTATACCACTGACAATGGTACACAACAGAGCAAACAGTGACTCCGTCTGTCCCATTCAGTGGCCCAATCAGTGGTCCCATTGGCACATACGTCCGAATCCCGTTTTGCAGGAGGCTTGGATGGAAGCCAGTACAGGAACACTGAACGGTGAGAAGAATGCAGTGTGAAAGTACCATAGCCCATTTAATAATACCACATGGAATATTTGACATATTTTAGGATGAATTTTCATGAACTGAGTTATTGCACTAATGACATCCTATCTCAGGACAACGCTCAAATTTAGTGAGCACTTTAGCCATTCTCTCACAAATGGATGGATTTTATACATCTGTGGCAATAGGAATGAGTCAAAACTTGAACTCAATGATCATGACGTGTGTTCCAAAACCTATGTATGGTGTATATATAGGCAAAGGAGGCAGAAATATAATATATTAAATATGATATGATCACTTTGGTTTTCTTTATAAAAAACTAAAATTATATTTGGTAGACTTTACTAATGTATAGTGTGATGCCCTGGCCTATCAGGTCGTCACAGGGTATTGTGCAATCTGCCCTTCTACACAGTATCCACATCCTCCTTGGTTACGGGTCCCTGACCTTTGGTGTTGCTAAGAACGAGCTAATCAAAATCCTGGAACACTCTGCACCACACCCACCAGACACACCAGTGGCTGACCGGAAGGGAATAGGGTCGCCCACTGGGGGGTTGGTCAAGAACTTTGGTTTACCACAGTTGTCGGTTTCAGCGTTATTGGACTGTGTACATAAGTGACCCTTACCGTTCTCAATGGCACCTCCTTGCATCCCTCTTCGAGTCCCGGGGCATCCCCCCCTAACCCGTGGAGGGGTAAAACACCTAGCTGCCCACAACATCGCCACCGGGTACTCCCAATCGCAGCGGTGGCACTCCATCTTACCATGCACCATGGGTGGCATCACGAACTGTCCAAACAATCCCCTGTAAATAACCCCCCTTTTATACCGAGTGGACGCGTGACCCCAACCCCGGGCCCGGAGATCCCTCGAGCCACCACGGATCCGGATCCGAGTAGAAGCGGCAGGCTGCAGACACAGGCGCGGCACAATAGCAGATACTGTCAGTCTAGTGTATTCAAGGCTTCATGCTCTTTTTCTATAGTGGGTAATCGAAAGTATCATTTTGCAAGATAAAAATAATTTAGACCTCTATACCTTCTTTTTCTAACGTCCAAGAAGTTGGACTCCCACCTATCATAGTGTCATAACTGTTCTATCAGTATACCATAATACTATGACAATACCTTTTTAAACATCATGAACATAAATTTTCATTATTGCCTTAAATAGAGCCTGTCAACATAAAATGACTGTGCAAACCAAGCACGGGCACTGGGTGCACCTTTGGTGTGGCCAAACAGTTTAATTCACATTTTTGCTTACTTGTTATTGATCCATCTCAGCCTCCTCTTCCTTGATTGACAGCTCAGGCTTCACGGAAGCCAAAGGAGGGTGTTGATAGGTGGAAGACTAGTGTTTGGAGATGCCAGGGGTGCAGTGATCAGATGTACTTGGTTTGAACAGTCATTCTGTGCTGGCAGACTCTTTGATTGTGGAATAACAAGGACAAAATGCAAAATATTTAAGTAATTTAAGAATAAACTTTAGCTTCTGATTGAGGTAAAAATCATGATAAAAAGTTCTTACTTTGTCGTAGCCGTACTGACTTGTACTGCGCTACTGCTACAGCGTGTCAATCCAGCCTTAATGTAATATTCAAAGTATCAGTGCACAGATAGGGAGTTTTTATATCCTTAGAGGTTTCTTTCTTTGGAAGACCCAAGATTTGTAAAAGCTTCATAGAGATGAAGTCTCCATTATTGCACCTTTTGATGTGAAATGAAAGGCTATTTGGTGTGCTATATTTCTGGAATTGACTTGCAAAACAAATGAGGGGTTATTAGAGAAAATGTCACGTACTCTGCCTGTTCTGGAGAGATCTTTATGCTCAAATGACACAGTAAATTCTACAATGTTTATGACACCATTATATGCATAAATTGATAGTGCACAAAGGAAATTGTGGACTAAAAGGACTGGATACGTTGAGTGACAATAAAGCTATAAAGGATAATGAGCAGAATATTAATAGAAAGACCCGGAGTCTGTGATCTAATATCGTCTGCTGTCTGTGGATTATTGGTCAGAGTGGATTATTTATTATTGTTTTATATATCTTTCAATGTAGTCAGTAATCATTTCTATAATGTAGTTCTTATTGGAATCTATTATTCAAATTGTATTTAACATGGACAAGGTGCCAGGACTTGCTGGAAATATACATATCACTGGAAGTCTGATTTTCCTTTAGATACACTGCCTGATATTCTATTCCCATTACAAGTCATGTATTTTCCTTTGACAGTTTGTATTCATTCTCCTACTAATATATTATGGCATTAATAACCAGCCTTACAGACGATGTCCACAGTCCCAAGCACATTTTTGTGTTGTCGTAATGTGTCTAGGATGAAAAATGAAGGAACGTTTTTGGTCTGTAAGCTTTTATTGTTTTGTGCCTTCAGCTCATGTGTTCATCTATCTGTTGTCATAGAAACAGACTACAAATTCTGTGTAGTCTGATCCTCCCCTCAAGTAGCCCATACAGCTTCCATTATTCCTCTACGTTATTCCTCGCTTCAGTATTTGTTTTGGATAATTTACTATTAAATGTCTTAATACTATTACATTGTCTGTGAATAACATCTGTGAATTAGTGATCAGCAAAATATTAGAGTGGAATAAAATTACAAAAATTCTTACTTTTTTTTCATAAATCGCTCTACATAAATTCAGCAATATGTCTGCTTTACCCTCCATATTAGGCCTGCAACACACATCCGTGCCGCCGGTACGTGTTTGGGACTTTTTGACACGTACCACGAACACACGTGCACAAATGTTACCCTATGGTAACAGGCACACACACGTAAAGCCACACGGAACATGTGTCCATGTGGTTTGTACATGAGTGCGTTTTTTTACACGGATGACATGTCCGTGTTTCGCCGGCATCACACAGACACGGACCCGCTAAAGTCAATGGGTCCGTGTCTGCACATACGTGACATGGACCATGTACGTGTGCTGTCTGTATGGTCCGTGTGCGTTTTTTTTTTATATTGGTGAATGCAGACAATTCATTCTACAACCCAAAAATATTTACTGTATTTATACAAACTTATTACAGTAATGCAAAATAATGTCCTGTATTCGTATAAAATTATTACAGTGCACGAATACAAAATAATGTACAGTACACTAAAAAGTATATAAAACAAATTACGGTGAACTGCACGTTAGCTTACAATAGAATTGTTGGTGTGCGGGAGGTACTATAGAGAGAAAAAATGTGAATAAATATGACAATCTTAATTCTAGTACAACACACCCCAAATCTGTTTTCCCCAAAATAAGGGCAGAACTAAGCCAAATGTGGGGTAGGAATACTGCACAGGCAATTAGATTACAGGACAAGCAATGTGCTGTACTGGTTAGCAGAAAGGAAGTACAGTACTGTGTCCACAAATGCAAGTTGATAGGTATGCTATATAGTATATACTGTACAATGGCATACAGTGCATATGTACAGAAAGTTACCTCCAGAGCAGGTCAGAGCATGGTGAAAAGATGGAACAGGAAATGTGCGCGGTATATTTTCTCTTAAACCAAGTTACAAATTCTTAAAAAGCTTTGCTTGTCTTGCAAAGCGCTCTCAAACAAAGTTATTCTTAATCCAAGGTTCCACTGTATATTGCGGATATGTTGCGTCTGCACCATTTTGTGAATTTGAAACATTAGGTAAGATGCTGCCGCAAGTGCTTCTGCCAGGGCTGCTAGGCAGTTAGCTTGGCTATGGGTTTAATGCTAGGTAGTTGAGATAGATAGGAGAGCGATAGTTTAGAATAGGGAAAGGTATGTGTGTGCTACAAATCGGCACATTTCATGATAGAAATAGGGATTGGTACTTGTAGTGCCTGCTAAAGAGTTGCCAGTGAAGCATCCAAATAGGTATTGCTACATATTAGTGCCTGCTCAAAATTATGTCAACATATTTATAGGTATTGCTAGTTAGCAGTGCCTGGCCTAAAAAGTTGCTAGGGAAGTATCTAAAAAGTGGTTCTTGCCAATTTTAATTGCCTGCTCACAATTACACCAACACATTTCTAAGTATTGTTAGTTATCAGTGCCTGGCCGAAAAAGTTGCTAGGGAAGTATCTAAAAAGTGGTTCTTGGCAATTTTAATTGCTGGCTCAAAATTACGCAAACACATTTATAGGTATTGCTAGTTAGCAGTGCCTGGGCTGCTGTAAATTTTCAAGGCAACTAGCTAAAAAGTTGTAGTTGGCAATTTTAATTGCCTGCTCAAAATTCTGCTGTGAAACACATTTATAGGTACTCTTAAGTTATGTTCACACTAGAAAAATGATTTTTCTTAAGAAATTTCTTAAGAAATTTCTTGAGAGTGAAGGATTAGCGCACCTGCGTTAAAAAACGCACCAATAACGCAGGTGCGTTTTTGGTGTGTTTTCTTTCATGTTGGTCCCTGCGTTTTTTAATGCCTTTACAACAATAAAGCACATTGAAAATAAAAAAAAAAATAGATAATACAGAGATAGATATATGATAGATAGATGGATATAGATATTTAGGGGAATAGATAGAGTATAGAGGGATAGATATAGATAACAGATAGAGGGATAGATAGATAGATAGATAGATAATAGATATTTAGGGGTAAAGATAGATAATAGATATCTAGATAATAGATAGATAATAGATAGATATTTAGGGGTATAGATAGATAGATAAGATAGATGGATAGATAGATAGATAGATGGATAGAGGGATAGATAGATAGATAAATAGACAGATAGATGATAGATTGACAGAAGGATAGATAATATAGAAAGATAGACAGATAATATAGAAAGATAGATAATAGATAGATAGATAGATAGATATTTAGGGGTATAGATAGATAGATAGATAGATAGATAGATAATAGAGAGATGGATAGATAGAGGGATAGATAGATAGATAGAGGGATAAATAGATAGATAGGATAATAGAGGGATAGATAGATAATAGAGGGATAGATAGATAGAGGGATAGATAGATAGGATAATAGAGGGATAGATAGATAGAGGGATAGATAGATAGGATGATAGAGGGATAGATAGATAGATAGATAGAGGGATAGATAGATAAATAGAGGGATAGATAGATAGAGGGATAGATAGAGGGATAGATAGATGTATAGATAATAGAGAGATAGATGGATAGATAGATAATAGAGGGATAGATAGATAGATAATAGAGGGATAGATAGATAGAGGGATAGATAGAGGGATAGATAGAGGGATAGATAGAGGGATAGATAGATAATAGAGGGATAGATAGATAGAGGGATAGAGGGATAGATGGATAGATAGATAGATAATAGAGGGATAGATAGACAGATAATAGAGGGATAGATAGATAGATAGAGGGATAGATAGACAGATAATATAGATAGATAGAGGGATAGATAGATAGATAGATAGATAGAGGGATAGATAGATCGATAGATAGAGGGATGGATATAGATAGATAGATAGAGGGATAGATAGATACATAGATAGATAATAGAGGGATAGATAGAGGGATAGATGGATAGATAATAGAGGGATAGATAGATAGAGGGATAGATAGATGGATAGATGGATAGATAGATAGATAATAGAGGGATAGATAAATAGAGGGATAGATAGATAGATAATATAGATAGATGGAGGGATAGATAGATAGATAATATAGATAGATAGATAGATAGATAGAGGGATAGATAGATAAATAGATAGATAGATAGATAGATAGATAGATAGATAGAGGGATAGATAGATAGAGGGATAGATAGATAGAGGGATGGATAGATAGATACATAGATAGATAATAGAGGGATAGATATTCCAGCTTTATTTATGATGTTTCCCCCCACACACACTGCACTTCTCGCGGTCAGTAATGTGTTCACATCACCGTCCGTGAGAAATGTCCTGTAGTTACCCGCAGCCTCGCTCAGGAGCCGCATTCAGCAGTCGCTCACTGACCTGTGGAGAACTGTCACACGCGGCTGGTGCAGGGCTGGAAGCGCCGGGGGACATCGCTGTGGATTACGTCGGAGCTGTGTCTGGGAGGGGTTAATACACTGGAGAAAGAGGAGCTTTTTGTCTTTTATTCAAAATAAAGGATTTTTCGGTGTGTTTCTTTACTTTGACTTTCAGATTAGTGACGGCGTGTCATAGACGCTGCGATCACTAATCTTGGACTTAGCGGCAGCTATTAGTTGCCGTTAACTCCATATTACCTGGATTGCCCCAGCATCACGGCACCTGGAAGAGCCGGTAACACGCCGGGATTGTCGCATAATGGATGTGACAGTCCCGGGGCAGCTGCGGCTGATATTCTCGGCTGGGGGAGGGGGCATTAACCCTGTCCCTCGCTCTCCCCAGCCTGAGAATACCGGGCCGCCGCTGTGTGTTTACCCGGCTGGAAGGTAAAAATACAGCGGAGCCCACGCTATTTTTTTTCTCTTCTTCTTCCTCTTCCTGTCCTAGTGACATCACTTCCCTGCAAAATGCAGTGCAGGGAAGTACACTATGTCTTGAAAACGCGGGAATTATGCAGGTATAACGCAGGTATAACGCGGGAATAACGCAGGTATAACGCAGGAATAGCGCACATCACTTGCTACCTGCGTTATACCTGCGCTATTTCATGATTACATTACAGTCAATGGAGTGAAATAACGCAGGTAGCTGCAGAAAAGAAGTGACTGCTCATTCTTTTTCTTAAGAAAATCTACTGAAAGAATTTTCTTAAGAAAAAAACGCAGTGTGCGCACAGCTAATTTTTTTTGCCATAGGTTTTGCTGGGGAATGTCTGCAGAAAGGTTACAAACATTTCTCAAGAAATTTCTGCAGCAAAAACGCACCAAAAATGCAGGTAAAAAATGCAGTGTGTGAACTGGGCCAGTCCTGACATTGTGCTGGTGTGTGTGGTTCTGCCACACACACTGGCACCTGGGCTGCTTTTATTCGCGGTTGTCAGTTCTGGCAGCATGGGAGCGGTCCAGACATGTCTCGGGTAAGTGGTGTTTTCATGTGGTCCTGCTCATTATATGAGACCTTATGGTACATAATAATTTATAATATAGCGTTAGGGACCCCCCTATAGAGATGTGCCGTGACGGGGCAGGGGGGCTCAAATCATTGATCAATCATTTGCAAAAAATCTCATTGAAATTTTACAGTAGGAATGAATTTGTGAATTTACACTTTTTATTTCTTTATTGTTGCATGCCATTCATGAGCAGTGCTGGCTCCCCCCCTTCTTTTGCGTTTAGCTGGTCGGTGGTCGACCGCCACCATGCCGTGCACGCCCAGTGTGGTTTGCAAATTCCTTCTGTTGCCATCTAAATTCAGTTTGGTGCTTGTTCACACACAGGCATCGCCTCCTGCTCCAAGGCATCATTATTTAAACACCACCTGCCTGAACCTTGTTCCGCCCTCATCCATGTTTGCTGGTCTGGCACTGTGAGGGCCAGTCCTGACATTGTACTGGTGTGTGTGGTTCTGCCACACACACTGGCACCTGGGCTGCCTTTATTCGCGGTTGTCAGTTCTGGCAGCATGGGAGCGGTTCAGACATGTCTCGGGTAAGTGGTGTCTTCATATGGTCCTGCTCATTATATGAGACCTTATGGTACATAATAATTTATAATATAGCGTTAGGGACCCCCCTATAGAGATTTGCCGTGACGGGGCAGGGGGGCTCAAATCATTGATCAATAATTTGCAAAAAATCTCATTGAATTTTTACAGTAGGAATGAATTTGTGAATTTACACTTTTTATTTCTTTATTGTTGCATGCCATTCATGAGCAGTGCTGGCTCCCCCCCTTCTAGTGTGTGAACATAGCCTTATTAGTGGCTGCTGAAAATTTGCTATTGAAAAGGCTAAAAAGGTCTTGGCACTTTTCCATGTCTGCTCCAAATTACACAGTGAACCACATTTGTAGGTAGTGGTACTATTTAGTGCCTTCTCAATATTGCCAACTCAGGCAGGAAAGAAATAACGTATCTTTTATGTCAGGTGTCTGGCAGGTGTGGGTGTAGGTTTGTGAAAAATCTGTTTGAAAGGGGAAGGTTACAGTACATCAACAATGAGTGGTAAATCACAGTGAGTTTGTCGTGGAACAGGGAATAGGTGGGGTGTTGTAGGTGTATGTATGGGAAATTTTGTTAGTCAAAGGTATAGTGAACAAACACTGGCTCATGCTATTACAAGTGAAATGAGAATAACTTCGTTACTGAACAGCCTATTCCACTAGATTTTTTTGGCAGCTGCACATAGCTTCAACTTTGAAATGAGGCTGATAAGTAGCAGATGCTGGAGTGGATGGCAATCGCTGCATCAAGTGACCTCTCCTCCTCTTCCTGCATCTCAACATCACACACAGTGTATTGCTCAGAGGTGCCACCCCAATTACACGTGTTTGTGGCCGCGTCACAAATCGCCAAGCGGTAAACTGACTATGCGGAACACCCCCATGGGCGAGTCTCAAGAGCTGTTCACACATTCTATCCCATGGGCTTCACAGGTCTGCTCCAAAGATTACTAGACTGAAGAGGAAGAAACACATATTTGCAGAAAAAAGTGATTCCCTTATCATATGTCATGAGAAGTTGCTGTGCTTGGTTGGAATTCTCCAATCACCCATAGACGTTTTATTATTGTCTTTAAAGAGCGCCTATCTTTTTTTAAAAAATAATTGGTATATCCTAAGATGTGCAGCAGAATGGTGGGGTGCAGGTCCTGTAACCCCGAACAAAAAGGCTTTTCTGCAAAACAGTTTTTAGCAGACAGAAGCACTGCTAAACAACTGCTGGAACAATTTCAATGGTGCCAATACTTTCGGCCATGACTGTTTACACCTAAATGGCAGGAATGTTCTAACTACCACTGAGGTTGTCTGGCAATGGTGTATGCTCTGACAGTGCACCAGTGATTTATTGTGGATTGAGACAACATTTACTGCAAAATTCAATTGTTACCAGTTGTGGTATGTTTGTTGAAAAATGGGGATGTATATATATAATGCCACAAAAGGTAATATTCTCACTAGAGATAGGAGAATCAATATGCAGGACTCCAGTCCGTCAGCCAGGACAGTAATCTGTGACCGCTGAAAGGGAGACCTTCGACTCTCCTCACTTCCCGCATTCCTTCCTCCTCTTTTGATTAGCCAGGATGGCAAGACGTCATCATTAATAATAATAATCATAATAATAATAATTATTTTTATTTATATAGCGCCAACATATTCCGCAGAGTTTTACAATTCAGGAGGATCATATACAAACAAGTAACAGTTATAGAAAATATAATATTTAAAGGGAAAAAAGACAACCCTGCTCGTGAGAGCTTACAATCTACAATGAGATGGGGGAGGGGGTAAGGTACAAGTGCTTATTTACAATGACAATCCAGCCATCTCAAGAAAATGGGGGATAGATAATGGCTTCCTGGACCAGTTGGCCAGAACCTTGAGATGCATTTGGGTGCCATGGAGTTTGACGTGGAGTTATTTTCTGAGACGTTGTGGAGGGATTAGGTGAAATTAGTTTGGCTAGAGAGTGTGATAGGCCGCCCTAAAAAGATGCGTATTTAGGGTGCGTCTGACGCTGAGTAAGTTGTGATTCATCCTAACTTCTTGGGGTAGAGCGTTCGAGAGGTTTGGTGCAGCTCGAAAGAAGTCTTGGATTCGGGAGTGGGAGGTTCGAATTAGTGTGGATGTTAGTCGAAAGTCATTTGCAGAGCATATAGAACGGGTGGGGTGATAGACAGAGATGAACGTGGAGATGTAGGGGGGTGCCGCATTGTGGAGAGCTTTGTGGGTGAGAACAAGCAGTTTGAATTGGATTCTGTGATATTTGGTCAGCCAGTGCAATGACTGGCACAGAGCAGAGGCATCCGAGTAGCGGTTAGCCAAGTAGGTGACCCTGGCTGCTGCATTAAGGATAGACTGTAGAGGAGAGAGTCTAGTTAGGGGGAGACCAATTAATAAAGTTACAGTAGTCAAGGCGAGAGTGGATCAGGGCAACGGTGAGGGTTTTTGTCGTTTCCATTGTGAGAAAGGGGCGGATTCTAGAGATCTTCTTGAGGTGCAAGCGGCAGGAGCGGGCAAGAGATTGTATGTGGGAGGTTAAGGAGAGATCAGTGTCAAGTATAACACCCAGACAGGGGGCTTGCTGCCTAGGACTTATCGTTGTGCCACACACAGAGAGGGGGATGTCAGGTTTAGGAAGGTTGGGAGATGGAGGGAAAAGAAGAAGTTCCGTTTTGGAAAGGTTAAGTTTCAGATAGAGAGCAGACATGATGTTGCAAACTGCAGTAAGGCAGTCACTAGTGTTCTGTAGTACAGCGGGGGTGAGCTCAGGGGTTGAGGTGTATAGCTGTGTGTCATCAGCATAAAGATGATACTGAAAGCCAAATCTGCTGATGGTCATTACAATTGGGGCAGTGTAGAGGGATAAAAGAAGAGGGCCAAGGACTGAACCTTGAGGGACCCCAACAGTGAGAGGAAGAGGAGAAGATGTGGAGCCAGCAAATGATACACTGAATGAGCGGCCAGAAAGATAGGAAGAGAACCAGGAAAGCACAGTGTTCTTTAAGCCGATAGAATGGAGCATAGAGAGAAGGAGATGGTGGTTAACAGTGTCGAAGGCAGCAGAAAGGTCAAGCAGAATAAGCAGAGAGTGGTCACCGTTACGTTTTGCTGTCAATAGGTCATTTGTCACTTTGAAAAGGGCAGTTTCTGTTGAGTGTAAAGGGCGGAAGCCAGACTGTGAAGGATCTAGAAGAGAGTGAGTGGAAAGGTAGCGGGTGAGACAAGAGTGAACCAGGCGCTCCAAGAGTTTGGAGATGAAGAGGAGATTGGAGAATGGTCTGTAGTTGCTTGTGCAGGACGGATCAAGAGAAGGTTTTTTTTAATAATGGAGTAATGATAGAGTGTTTGAGGGAGCAGGGGAAGATACCAGAAGAGAGAGATTGAAGATTTTAGTTAGGTGAGTGGTGACAACCGGTCAGAGGGACTGGAGAAGGTGTGAGGGAAAGGGATCAGTAGGGCAAGTGGTAGGATGAGAAGAAGAGAGGAGCCTGGAGACTTCTTCCTCTGTGACTGGGTCAAATGTGGAGAGTGAGCTGGATGGGATATGGGGAGGGATGGGATTCACAAAGCTTGGTGGCTGGGAGCTGATCTCTCGACGGATGTTTTCTATTTTCTCTGTGAAATACGAGGCCAGGTCATCAGCATGAAGGCTGTGATAGGGGTCTGTGCTTTGGGACTGAGGAGGGAGTGAAAGGTGTCAAAGAGTTTTTTTGGATTGTTGGATAGTAAGGAGATAAGGGTGGTGAAGTAGGTCTGTTTGGCGAGGTGAAGGGAAGAGTTGTAGGTCCTTAACATGAACTTGTAGTGGATGAAGTTTTCTGGTGTGCGGGTTTTCCTCCATAGGCATTCAGCACTCCTAGAGCATCGCTGGAGAAATCGAGTTTGTGATGTGAGCCAAGGCTGTTTTACTCGGTGTTTGAAGGTTCTGAGGGTGAGGGGTGCTACTTGGTCCAGGGTGCTTCTGAGTGTTTCATTGTAGTGGTTTACAGCCAGATCAGGACAGGAAAATGAGGCGATAGGGGACAGTGATGATTGTAGAGAGTCTGCAATTGTCTGAGAGTCAATGGCCTGTAAGTTTCTGAATGTCTGATAGGTGGGAGTGTGCTGGGGCGGACGAGGGTTTGTGAGCTTGAAGGAGAGGATGTTGTGGTCAGAGAGGGGAAGAGGTGAGTTGTCAAAGTGAGAGATTGAGCAGAAGCGGAAAAAGATCAGGTCAAGGGTGTTACCATCTTCATGTGTCTCAGTGGATGAGAGATGTGAGAGGCCAAGGGAGGTGGTTAGAGATAGAAGCTGGGTTGCAGATGGGGAGGAGGGGCTGTTCATGGGGATGTTGAAGTCTCCTAGGATGAGGGTTGGTAATTCAAAGGACATGAAGTGCGGCAGCTAGGCTGAAAAGTGGTCAAGGAACTGGGTGGGTGAGCCTGGTGGATGGTATATGACAGCAACTCTGAGGGAAAGGGGATGGAAGAGCCTGATGGTGTGGACCTAAAAGGATGGGAATGAGAGTGATGGAGCTGGGGGGATGACCTGGAAAGTGCATTGTGGGGACAGGAGTAAACCGACTCCACCACCATCATGTCTGTTTTCAGTTCTTGGTGAATGGGAAAAATGTAAATGTGACGCCCTGGACTAGCCAGGTAGTCACAGACATAACATCACACATACACCCCCTCCCCTGGATAGTAACACCAGTCAAACAAAACCCTTGTTGCTTCCCTCCAGGGTCTGATGGCCACACCAGGTGGGTTGGAGCCAGGCGGTTTTCCCCACCCACCGAGGAGTTCACAGGCCTGGAGGTGGAAAAAGTAGTCAGTTGTAGTTGGAGTAGTGGAGTTGAGAGGTGACAGCAGAAACACTGCGAGTGTCTGGGTAGGAGCCCAGGCACTATCAGCAAGGTTGGCAGACGGTGGTGGCCATCTGCAGGAGTTAGTGGACCTCTGCAGAACCGTAGGACCGGGGTCGGGCAGTAGCCCGCCGGTACCGGGGAGTGGAGTGAAGCTAAGCACAAAGGCAGGGCCATCGGACCCCGACTAGGCTTGGAGTCGCCGACAATGGTCAAATCTGAAAGTGACGGGAACCCCAGGGGTTTCCTAACACCCAAGACCTGACAGAAGGCAACCGCCCACACCGTGAGGATACACAGCCACCGCCACAGGCTAGAGATCCAAGGGCCAGCGCCTGTGGGCAAACCGGGCTCCCTCGGTACATGTACGCCGGGGAGCGGACTACCGGTGGGTAACCACAGGAGTCAGAACATTCTAACAAGGTGCAGGGAAAGACAGCCACCATCAGCTGTCCGGGGAGAGCCAAGACACTGCAGCCGGCTGAGGCACCCGTCCATCCGGACGTTTGGTTTACCAGAGACTCTTTGCATCTGTGTCTGAGTAAGTACACCAGTGCCATCCGGCAACACGCCGCGCTGCCTCCGCAACCCTGCACCCCAGCTACCCTGCCTCCCCGTATCACCAGCGAGCCCCGGGATCACCAACCCCCAACCCACGGAGGGGACAACATCCTAGCTGCTCCCTACCATCTCTCCCGGGATTCCCGTCACCAGCAGCGGTGGTGCTAATAATCACCACAACCCGTGGGTGGCGTCATGAACTATCTCCCAAAACAAACTACCCCCCTTTTCACTCGTGGGCGAGGAGCGCTGCTCGAGTCCCCGGGTCCGGCCCAACGCTCGAGCTACTGAGCAGCAGCAGAAGCCCCGGACTCGTGAGCATAGAGAGCGCGGCCCCTCCGCCCGCGACAACTTGGCGTCACGAACAGGATAGAACCGATCTACCTACCGGTAGAAGTGCGCCTTGCAGTCCCCGCCGGCGGTGTCTGGCCGAAAAATTTGAAGTTCCGCCATCTTTGGCGCGAAGATATCCCGCTCGAGCGTCTTCCCCGAGCAGGGAAGGCGCGAAAGTGAAGCCCCGCCCCCAGAAGAAGGAAGTGCTGGAAAGAACCAAGGGGGGGCTGGTGCAGGTGTGCCTGATGTAACCGAAGGCATAAAGAGCAGGGACTCCAGGACTCTGCTACATATCCGGTTCCTGGAAGCACAAGCGCCAATATGTTCGCCCCATCTGAAAGCCCCGAGTCTCCAGAGCCTGCGCCCGGGACAGCGGCGGGGCTGAATGCTCAAGTGATGTTGCTGTGCTGTCACAATCGGGCCCAGGTGCGTGACCTGCTGGATCGCTGGACCGCTGAATTGGAGGAGCTGGCTGCGGTTCTGCGGGCGCATGAAATAGAGGCCATGCTAGAGGAGCTGGTGAGTGACCCACGCCCTTATGTCCCCGAGGGACCGGCCGCTGCGGCTGAAGGACCCGATCTACCCCTGGCCTCTGCAGGGCCCGCTCCATCGCCCGTGCTGGCCGCCCTTACTGCCCCGCTCAGCCCGCCGCTCCTGATGGGGATGGCGGAGTCCGCACTGACGCCCCGCCAGGGCCCGGAGGCCCAAGAGGATGCCGGCCAACCAAATGCCGGAGCGGTTAGCTCAGAAGAACCGATGGCGGTCCTCCGTGCACTGACTGACGACGAATCGCCTGCCACTGAGGAGCCACAGGTCTGGGCTCAGTTGGAAACTGTACCTGTCCTGCCGGATCCCGCCGTCAGCCCCCTGGAGTCAGATGACAGCAGCTCAGGGGCTGACACAGAGCCTGTCTCAGAGGAAGAAGGAGTCTTCGGTTTGTATAATATGGAGGCCACCTACATTCCTCGGAGTGAAAACAATGGATGCCGGGCGGCCCTTCCCTGGCGCGCCTGCTGTGTGCTGGAGGGGCTGGAGCCTTTAGTTGTTCGCCTAGAGCAGGGCGAGGAGTACGGAAACGAGCAATAATGGCAGCGGCCCACCGTTGCAACCAAGTTGTCCCCGTTGGGACCCTCAGTACTTTTGTCCCTGTTTTCAAGTTCCTGAATGAATGAATATTAATCATCCGAGTTTGTAACCTGATTCTCAACAAGTTGATTTTACCGTCCGTCACAAACAAGTTGTCCCCGTGGGGACTCTATGTGTTTCCACAGCCCACATGAGGAACTACTCATGAACATGGCCGAGAACTCGCAGGCCAACCACGAACTTGTGGTTTTGTAAATAGTTTGTGGGCCGTTTTCCGTTACCGCCTCCGGAGAGGCAGACTGGAGGAAGGACCCGCAGCAGAGTAGGCTGGGGTCCGGTCACCACCAGGACCGGTGACCATCCTCCGGGGGTCAGGGGTCCCCCTGGACGTGGGGCCCCCTGAAGTGACAGCCGGGTGCGAGATACCGTACCGGTTCCCGCTTGGGTGACCTGGAACCGAGTTCCTGCTTCCGGACTGGGGAAGAGGAGTGCTGCCCATTTCTTAGGGGCAGCATGAAGGTTTAGGTTATTTGGGTGGGGAAGCGGAGGAACATGAACCCATCTGTTATTATTAAAAGTGTTTTTATTAATGTTTGCAACGTTAAAGTGACATGCCTCCCGTACAGGAAGATTTAAAAAATGCATATTGTTTGTTATTTATCTTTTTCAGAAAAATAAAACCGGTGATGGACGGGCAGCCCGCGGACGGTCTGCATTTCACCAAGGGGGTATGTTACGCCCTGGACTAGCCAGGTAGTCACAGACATAACATCACACACACACACACCCTCCCCTGGATAGTAACACCAGTCAAACAAAACCCTTGTTGTCTCCCTCCAGGGTCTGATGTCCACACCAGGTGGGGCGGAGCCAGGCGGTTGGCCCCACCCACCGAGGAGTTCACAGGCCTGGAGGCGGAAAAAGTAGTCAGTTGTAGTTGGAGGAGTGGAGTTGAGAGGTGACAGCAGAAACACTGCGAGTGTCTGGGTAGGAGCCCAGGCACTATCAACAAGGTTGGCAGACGGTGGTGGCCGTCTGCAGGAGTTAGTGGACCTCTGCAGAACCGAAGGACCGGGGTCAGGCGGTGGCCCGCCGGTACTGAACCGGGGAGTGGAGTGAAGCTAAGCACAAAGGCAGGGCCATCGGACCCCGACTAGGCTTGGAGCCGTCGACAACGGTCAAATCCGAAAGTGACCAGAACCCCAGGGGTTTCCTAACACCCAAGACCCGACAGAAGGCAACCGCCCACACCGTGAGGATACACAGCCACCGCCACATGCTAGAGATCCAAGGGCCAGCGCTTGCGGGCAAACCGGGCTCCCTCGGTACATGTACGCCGGGGAGCGGACTACCGATGGGTAACCACAGGAGTCAGAACACTCTAACAAGGTGCAGGGAAAGACAGCCACCATCAGCCGTCCAGGGAGAGCCAAGACACTGCAGCCGGCTGCGGGACCCGTCCATCCGGCCGTTTGGGTTACCAGAGACTCTGTGCATCTGTGTCTGAGTGAGTACACCAGTGCCATCTGGCACCGCGCCGCGCTGCCTCCGCAACCCTGCACCCCAGCTACCCTGCCTCCCCGTATCACCAGCGGGCCTCGGGATCACCAACCCCCAACCCACGGAGGGGACAACATCCTAGCTGCTCCCTGCCATCTCTCCCGGGATCCCCATCACCAGCTGCGTTGGTGCTAATAATCACCACGACCCGTGGGTGGCGTCACGAACTATCTCCCAAAACAAACCACCCCCCTTTTCACTCATGGGTGAGGAGCACTGCTCGAGTCCCCGTGTCCGGCCCACCACTCGAGCCACCGAGCAGCAGCAGAAGCCCCGGACTCGTGAGTATAGCGAGCGCGACCCCTCCGCTTGCGACATAAACCACCATGAGAAATGGCAGCAGTGGAAGCAGTGCCAACTAATGGTTGTGGTGTGCTGTGATGAACACATGGCATTGCACCAGTCTGGCTAATCAAAAGACGAGCTGAGAAGTAAGGAGATTTGCAGGCCTCGCAACCAGCGGTCATAGATTACTGACGTGGACATGGATCAGAGTCCTCTGACGTGATTCTCCCAC